>NC_036838.1:1472311-1515567 GCF_002910315.2 Salvelinus sp. IW2-2015 | reverse complement strand
GATAGCTTTCCACTCAAGCAGGGAGACTGATTCAGATCACTGGTGTCACCGAGATCGTGAGCAAAACCACTCTGGCCAATCAAGTTCCAACGTCACAAAACGAGAGCGCGAGAGTAAATCTACCAGGGCCGCATCAATGTCCGACGTCATACTGGATCGAATATGCTACCAGTGCCAAGTAAAAAACTAAACCCAAAGTACTCAGTCCTCACATGTTGAATTGAATAGACCTGACCACCAATACATGAATGTATAGAGTGACTCAACAGAGACTGAACCATGGCAGATAAAAGGTGGTGTGAATCAAATCCACAGGTGTTCTCCGCCTTGAAGGCTGAGAAACGCAAATATCCCGAAGCCGTGCTTGTAACGTGTCGGTGTCTACCCTCTCATCCAGGTCAGGTGTGAGGTGATTATGAGAGATGACTTGCTCAGGTGCCAGTCTCTCCGAATTCTCAGTTGGATGTTGGTTGTTGTCGGATTGAGAGTCAGCCCTGGTAAAAACAGAGTAACGTCTTCAAGGAAGACTACAGAGTGAAGAAAGATTAAAATAAGGTGGATCTATCCGAAAGCAATCATTATAAAGCAATTAGAAAAAAAACACAATTCCATTGTATTTGAGGGACCCAGCCGAGATGCTTCTGACGTGTGTTCTTCTTCTTAACAATCAATTGTTTAAATTGCTGAATCTAAGTGTGAAGGTGACTGAGACTGTCTGTTCCTGATGGGTGTCGTGTGTGTGGGTGGAGAGAAAATGAACGCCGACAGTGAAGTTGACAGAGGGCCAGCTGTAGTAATCAGAGAGGAGGCAGAAGTACTAGACCAGAGGTGGCAGGTACACTATCCAACCAGAACTCGCGAGACAACACTATCACCACAGACAACACAAGCCACCACGACACCTTCCGCACAGAGGGGCGTGGTCCCGAAGTCATTGGGAATTTGCGGAATGGACTATATTGAACGTCACCGTGACCGTGAGAGTCAGGATGTTGGAGTGACCTGAGTGGACTGCTAATGCAAGTGGTGACGTGTCAGTTCGTCAGTCTCTGTTGTTTATGGTGTGGAGTACTCTAGGCCGCTACAAACTAGCAACGCACGGTCTAACTCACGGACACCTGGAGCGAGGATACAGTCTGCAGTTCTCGCTAGGACTCAAACACAGACCAACACACCACACACACAAAGTGTGCTGGAGCCCCAGCTGCGCTGTGACCCAACATCCCCCACTTATCCCGCCCGTACCCTGCGAGCAAGCCAAACTAACTCCCAGCCCTCACCGCGCACATTGTATATGCAATGCAATGGGACTCAATTGTTACTACTGCATTAGCACAAGGGGGCTCGGTCCAGAAACAAACACCACAATAGCACAATGTAAAACCGATTATTGATGTCTCTTCTCTCGTTCTCTCCTCTGCTTATTCCCTATCTGTTTAGCTTCTTTTGCAAGCTGGCAGAAGAACACTGTAGGGCTGTAGTGTGGGAAAGGCCTCTGGGGTAATTATTTCTCACCATACCCAAGAAAATGATAAACCTATGAAATCAAGGAAGCCAGAACAGTAGGAACAAGGGAATAAAATGCGCAAGAAACGACGACTAACAGTAGTGGGATCTGTGTGGGAAGGCCCACCAATGGCCCGATAAATCTGTTGGACAATAAGTCGATATATGAAAGGGGACATCTTCACGGTGGTCATAGATGTCTCTCAAGAGCACCTTCTTGTTAGTCGTCCAACCATAGTCTGAAACAACCTTTCTGGACACTTCTAGTTCTCTATCGAATGTCCCTGGATCACTAGCTAATCTGCATGAGACTGATAGCTGGCCCTGTGGCTAAATATCACGCTTGTGTCTGTGGCTACCATGGTGTGACTCAGGGAGGGCCACCAAATCCAAAAGATAATAAAGAAGGTAATAGACTTCATGGTCTGGACGAGACCGACACTGCATGTGAATGGTGGTCAATGTTTGATTTCTGAGTTCAGGGAATGTCAGACACACTGAGGATGTGTAAACCAGGGTTCTCACCGACTGGAGGAGGTCACTGGAGCTCCGGGAGAGATTTGCAACTGGTTGTGGACTTTTGCGGTCAAAGAATACTCATACAACATTAATATTTTTTATTCTTTTCAATGGTAATCCAGCCACACTATGAACACTTCTAATGTACAAAACAGCGACACAGCCTGCACCGACACACCATATCATGCGCTTGCACTTACGTTTCCAAGCGGGGTTATCCGTGCTAGAACCACAACAGGCGTGACACCGAGCACGCTGCCCCCCTTTATTCGCTTACTTCGACATTCCTACACCATGCAGCACCATGGTCAGCACGTTGTGGAAATACTACATACTTGCCGTGCACACTTAGGTAGGGTTTTTCCTCCTCTGCAGACACTTCCACTGAAAACCCCCCCTCCACAGACGTAACGACTCACTAACCCCTCCCCTCGACCACACACATCAACACTTACCCCCCACTCCACAACACACTGCAGGCTGGAACCCACCCCTCACGACAATCACGATCGACGCAGATCCCCCCCCTGGCACACTACAAACGACGCTGGGATCCGCCACTCCCCGCGAACAATCATCATGGAGCACTGATCCAATAAAAATGTCATGGACGCGTGAGCACACGGACTTGTTGTTATGTAAAGTAGGACGGTTCCGAATCTGAATATAATAAATACACTCAATATTCTTTCTCTGAAGATGACATATTCTTCTCAGATTGGAGTTAAGGCTACGAACGGTATATCACCTGTCAGAGATTTGAGCGAATAGTTGCGTGATTTTGAGCTATCAATTTAATCATAGTGAGCTGAAGCGTCAGAGTATAAAGATGCTAGAGGAAATGAACAACACTTTCAACAGGGATAGCGAGTCCTCCATCTTGAGTCTAGCTGCTGACTAACACACCAAATGTCAACAACCTAAGGGCAGAACTAAGCAGGCGACTCAGCCGGATCAAGACATAGAAAACATACACCCTGAACTTCATTCCAAATATGGTGTTAACATATATACGAGACAGAGGCAGAAACGGTGAGTGATAGCAGACCAAAACTGCAAGAGCATTAGCTACATCAGCAGAGCATGAAAACTAGCTCCGAACACGAAAGAAAGAGGCGCAGATCAGGCGACAGCCAAGGCCAACAGATGTCAGCAAGACGAAAAACGACCTAGTGTAGTTGACTAGGGAGACAGTATCTAACGGAGAAATGTCAAGATATCGAAGGTTAACCTCGAAGAGAATTCAGAGTATGGAAAGCAACGTAAGACACCGAGTAACCAAAGAGAAAAGCCACTTGGCAATACCTTGAAAGCCAGCCGCCAGAGGACCAGATGAGAGAGAGCTAGTGCTAAGTGCAAAGAAAGCACACCCATGCGCAGAGATGCTGCTAAGCATCTCGCTGCAGATTGGATATGATGCTGCACTGGAAGCAATCTCTCTGTGTGTTTGTGTGTGAGTACTCTGCCGCTACAGAATCTGCAGCAGGTCTACTCGGGGGGTTACATCTGGCACTTCCCTAGGATCAACACACACACACACACCACAAGTGTTGTTGGGAGCTCCAGCTGCTGCTGTAACCGAACTCTCCCACTTATCCCGCCCGTACCCTGCAAGCAAGCACAACTAACTCCCAGCCTCCTCGTGGCACATTGTAATGCAATGCAATTGGGATATTTATGTGTAACACTGCATTAGCACAAGGGGGCTCCGGTCCAGKAACAAACACCACTATAGCAAAATGTAAAACCGATTATCATGTGTCTCTATCTATCTCTTTCTCTCTCTCTGCGTATTCGCTATCTGTTGAGCTTCTTTTTAAGCGCAGGAAGGTTGGCTGTGTGTGGGAGAAGGCTCCTGGGGGTATATTTCTCACCATTATACCCAGAAAATGATAAACTATGAATAAGCCGAATAAAGAAAGGTAGAATAAAATGGAAGAAAAGAGATAACAGTGGTGGCTGTTATCCCACAATCCTTTGACAAAATGTCATTATGAATGGGTTAGGTCTTCGGTGGTATAGATGTCTCTCAGGCTTTTGTTTGTGTCCACTGTTGACACTTTCMGGACACTTTCAGTTCTCTATCGAGGTGTCCTGGGATCACTAGCTAATCAGCAWGAGACTGATGCTGGCCTGCTGGCTAGATGTCACGCTTTGTGTCCGTGGCTACGTGTGTGACTACGAGGGCCACCAAATCCAAAACGCATAATAAGGTAAGRGTCATGGTCTGGACAGCAGTGTCATGTATTCTGGTTCAGGTGAATGTCAACACACTAAGGATGGTGTAAACCAGGGATTCTCACCTGGGGGGTCATGGGGTCGGGGGAGGATTTTAAGGGGTTGTGGGACTTTTGCAAGAATATAAAACATTATTATTTTWATTTTTTTCAAGGTAACCGCCACACTGAAACTTCTATTTTAAAAGGATACGGCCTCACCGCATATTGTTGCTTACTTTCTCAACGTTACCGCTACACACAGGCGTGAGTGCGCTGCCCCATTTATTGTTACTAACTTTACACATGCAGCGCGTCAGCCGTGTTAAAATGGCTAGCTACGTTCGGACCTGGAGGGTTTTCGCGCTGCACACACTCACTGAACCCCCCCTCCACACACACACACTGATCCAATAAAAATGTCACTCTGCAACATTGTTTTGTTTTAAATATGACAGGTCCAATCGGATAATACAGATCTTCTTCTGAAAGCTATCTTGATTGATAGCTACCTATGCAGGTGGTTCTGCAGGCATTGCACATGTGTATAGTTAGCTGTCATTTAACTCATGTAGGCTAGGTGTCAGAGTAAAATCGGTGGACAAGTTTTTTAAACGTGCAGCTCCCTCTTCATCTACTGCTGCTTCCTATGTCAACAACAAGGCAGACAAGCGGGTCCCTGTCAAGAAGAGAAAATACGACCCTGACTTCATCAAATATGGTTTTACATATATTGAAGACAGGCACGGTGAGTGTAGTTGGTCATTGCATGTCCTATGCAATGAGCTGTTAGCTAATGAGAGCATGAAACTCTCCGAAACGAAAAGGCATCTGAACACCAAGCATCCAAGTCACAAAGAAAAGACAGCTGACTTTTTTTCTAAGAATATGTCAATATCTGGTGTCCTCACAAGATTCATTGAATAACGTATGCACCGTACAAGAAAAGCCACTTTGCGCATACCTTGAGGGCCAGCGCACTGCTATGTGCAAAAAAAGCACACACCAGCGCAGAGGATCTCATACTCCTTGCTGCGATTGATATGTGCACTGAAATCTTGGGAGAGTCAGCCGCCAACTTACTTAAAACTATACCCCTATCCAATGACACCATGAGGAGGATAATCCAGGACATGTCTGGGGACATAACGCACCAGACATCAGAGCGCATCAGTGAAAATGGCCATTACGCACTGCTGCTTGATGAATCCACAGATGTGGCTAACCATGCAATTCTAATGGTCTATGCTAGACACGTGTGGGATAATAACTTCGAGGAGCAGTTCCTTTTTTAGTGCTGATTTGCCCACCACCGCGGAAGCTGTCTTTAACACAATCGATATGCACCTGGGCTCCGTGGAACTGGTCMGGGATGGATGCGTCGGTGTGACCGCTGCCATGACGGGAAAGCACTTCAGAGTAGTAAAGCGGATCCTGGAGAGAGCACCGACTGCTTCCTACACAGGGAGGCATTGGCAGCGAAGGACATGGTGCCTGAGCTCCACGCCACTCTCCAGGATGTGATCAAGTGTGTCAACTATATCAAAAAGAGTTCCAGGAAAAGCAGGTGTTTCCAGGCCTTCTGCAGGGATATGGGGAGGGAGCARCAGCAGGTGCTTTATCATGCAGAAGTCCGCTGCCTTTCCAGGGGTAAAGTGTTGGGTCGCTTTTATGAGCTTCGAGTG
This sequence comes from Salvelinus sp. IW2-2015, assembly GCF_002910315.2. Lineage (NCBI taxonomy): Eukaryota > Metazoa > Chordata > Actinopteri > Salmoniformes > Salmonidae > Salvelinus > Salvelinus sp. IW2-2015. The sequence goes on along the minus strand of NC_036838.1, from coordinate 1,509,641 downwards.
GAGATTGCTGCGTTTCTTCCAGAAAACAAGTCATCTCCGGCCAAACATTTCGATTGTGAGTAATAGCTCGCACAGGTTGCCTACCTGGCAGATATTTTTGATKATCTGAATTCGATCAATGTGTCAATGCAAGGGAGGGGGCACAATCGATTTGAACAGAGGGACAAAGTGCATGCCTTCTATATGAAGCTTATCATTTGGGTAAATCATGTTTCTAACGGGAGTATTGACATGTTTCTCAATGCTGATTTCGAGATTCAGAATCTGACCAACAGAGCGCATGGCGACACACAAAAAAAAAACATTAAACAGCATCTTGTCAAGCTACAGGGAAAGTTTTGAGACTACTTCCCAGAACAGAACAGGAGACAAGACAACTGGATACGGGACCACTTTCGAGTGGAAATGGGAAACGTCACGTTGCCAAGCAACGGCTCAGCTGGTGGAGATGTCATTTGATTGTGGACTGAGCATGCGCATCCCGGAAATGACATTGCCTCAGTTCTGGTGCAGCTTAGTGGGAGACTATCCTGCTCCCGCCTGTCATGCAATCAGAATCATGCTACCGTTCAGCACTACCTATCTGTGTGAAAGTGGCCTCTCTGCTATGGCCGCGCTGAAAACTAAAAGCAGAAACAAACTGGACAGCCAGCATGACCCTCGAGTTGCCCTGTCAACCATCACCCCAGATTTCAAACTGAAGAAACACCCCCAGCTTTCCCAGTGGTAGGCCACGCACGCACGCGCACACACACACAATAAATAAACAGTTTAATGAGTTATTGTTCACTAGATTAATTATTGTTAATTAATTCTGACATTCATATTACATGTTACTGAACTGGTTAAAAATGTACACCTTTAAAAAACTTTTAAGGTTGTTTATTTTTTTATTTAACTTTATTTAAGGTTCTGAAACTATTCACATGGTAATTGATGATTAAGAATTCCTAATGATTGCTGTTTTTTCTATTTTAAAAACCGGTATGTGTTACTGTTCATTAACATTATTGGACTGGTTTTGATGTCATGTTCTGAGTCTGATAATGCATTACACCCCACCCCTGAACTGGTCTCCTAATTTAAATGGTTTATTCTCTTGAATTTATAATAAATGTTTTCTCCGTTAATATGGCTGTGTAATTACTTTCTTTAATACGATAGTAGCAGAACCGTGAGACAGTCTATTTTGCAAGTGAAGCCTGTCCAAGAAGGAAGCTGCAATACAACATTACACAATGTAATCATCAACAGTCCAAAATATTGGGTCGCGACTCAGTTGTCATTGTCAAATTTTGGMCCCCAGGCAAAACCAGTTGAGAACCATTGATGTAAACGGTGTGATGTCAGTGCTGTCGTGCTGATGGTGTGTCATACCTGGGTTCAAATAGTTTTCGCTTTCTTTCAAATGCTTTGAGCGTTTGATTGAGCCTGCCTGGAGAGCTAGATGGACGGATTTGCACTTTTGGTACTATTCCATTGGTTCTGTTTTGTGTACACATGACATGCTATATTGTAGCTAATGTACAGTACATCTGGTTGTTGTACACATGCCATGCTATAAGGTAGCTAATGTACAGTAAATCTGGTTGTTGTAAACATGACATGCTATAAGGTAGCTAATGTACAGTACATCTGGACAGTATGATGACTCAGTACTATGATGTAGTTGACAAATCCACAATCAAAAACATTTTTGAAGACTTTTGGAGGGACTCTGTGGCATACAGCAAGTCTGAGACATGTTCTATTTATGAGATATTCAGACAAAGTCTACCACCAACAGTGCRAATCTACAATAATTAATCCCAGCATATTACGTAATCCAAGGTTAAGCTAAGGTCACTTGACATATGACAGTGCAGATCCTATCCCACTCTCAAAACATCAAACGTTCTTCCACCTCCCTCTCTCCTTCCTTTTGTTTTCTTTTTCTGAACAGCCATGTTTACTACCTAGAGTAGCAGTACCACACATTAAATATTTAGGCCCATTTGCTCTCCCCAAGAAATACTGCCATCTCGGGCTTCATGAATATAAATTAAAGTCTGAATTCAATGGGAATGAAGGATTTTCCGAATGCATAAGACCGCCCCACCTCTCTCTCTCTTTCCTTCCCCCTTCTCCTCAATCAGAGGAATCCTCTCTTAATGAAAGAAATAGACCCTCATTTCCTCAACTCATCAKACTGTAATATGTCAGCTGGGCCCGGGAGAGACCTCGTGGGAGAGACACTTACMTCTTAGCTGCAGTGCAGGGGGAAAGCACCGCCGCACCGAGCAGAGCACTACRMCACRTWTTCCACCTGTATTTAATGTGAGGTGGTTGAACAATGTCTTGGYAGTGAGGGGAGCGAGGCAAGGCCCTGGCCCTAGAAGGAGACTACTCTGAGTTTATCACTCTATAACAGGGTCTCCAGGGGTGCATCTCTCTCTTAGGTCTTTAGCTCTTACTCCGTCTCTCYGCTCGGGGCTTGGGGCCTGTAGCTGTGTGTGGGTGATATTGTGTTGCAAGTTACTATTAAACTTTCAGGAGTTGGTGTATATGGGATGACATAACAGGGAAATAATTTCAGGCTTATGTCTGAAGAAACAACCATGTCAAACATATGGCAAACACATCCATATTTCACTCAGTAACAGGCCTACAGTGAGTGAGTTGTGCGCCACATGCTAGGACTACTTTTACAACTATGCATAACAATACAAAACACAGATTTTTCATTCCATGGCTTAAGGTAAAAATCAATGCAACTCATAACATTAATGTATACAAAGGCGTCCATTTGAGCCCCTAGGCCCAGAACAATAATATACAATTAGGAAGCCATTTTGGCTTTTGACCCATTCCTACCTCATCCAGATGCACCAGYAAGGTGACGTTGGTGTGCAGGTCGGCGGTAAGCTTGCCCTCTCTGGTGGAGAGAGAAAGGCCTTTTGGAACCCTGTTGGGACACATCTGCTTCCTGGGTGTGTACATGTCCTTGACTCCCTTGATGCAGTTGTTGGACACCACTTTTCGGTACCTTAAGGAGATACCATATGAATGAGTTAGTACATGTTTAGTATGGTTTACTGAGGTTATGGCTTCATGACACTACTAGTTAACAAGTGTAAGGCATTGGTCACGTTCATCAATGAAGCTTTACAAGAAATCGCAAKAATATTATTTTTAACCTCAAAGTGATTGTGGAAGTGACWGAGCTAGTGAACAAGACTTGCTATTCTTTGACTAAACTTAAAAATGCTTTGTAACTACTAAACAAAACATGATTTTTAACCCTGAAAGTTAATGTGTGACACAAGACGTACAGTAGTTGTCGGTCACTTTGACAAAACTCCAAAAGGCTTACTAACTCCGAGATAAAACTTGACTTTTAACCTTGGGGAATTTTGAAATGTGTGATACCTATTCAGGCTTTTTTAACATGGACCATATTATGAACATAATAATGCTTAACAAAATGTAATGGAAAACATTTAAAAAAAATGAAAGATATTTTACCTTTCATTGAGCAGAAATATACAAAAGGGTTGCCTTCACTTAGAATAGACAACATAGAAACGTTACAAAATAGTGTCCCTATGTGTCACGACTCCCGCCGAAGTCAGTCCCTCTCCTTGTTCGGGCGGCGTTCGGCGGTCGACGTCACCGGTCTTCTAGCCATCGCCGCTCCACCTTTCATTTTCCATTTGTTTTGTCTTATTTTTKCGCACACCTGGTTTACATCCCCTRATTACTCTACGTGTATATTGTCCTCTGTTCCCCCTATGTCTGTGTGGGATATTGTTAGTTCCGTTACGTGTGTGACGTTACAGGCTGGTTTTGCGCCGGGTATTGTTTGTCAKCCGTGGRTTTGTTACTTGTACCTATTTGTGTAATTTGTGCGCTCGCTTTTTCCTTGGGCCGGAGTGTTGTGACGCAGTTGCGTCCGGCTGTTTTCCTCTGCCTGAATAAAGTGTSCCTGTTCACTCATCTCTGCTCTCCTGCACCTGACTTCCTTCGACCAGTTGCGCATACGCTGACACTARGTGCAACTCACCCTGTGCCGATGAGGTACTTCTGTCCTTGGCTGCAGCTCSTTGATACAACAGCTGTGTTGAACCAGAACGCTGATAGACAGTTCCCTTCTCTACGCCGTTCATAGCCATAATCACTATAACAAATCAKATACKGAARGTGATCAATATCAAGACTTTACCTCTACRTACTCTATATGTACATATSTACCTCAATTACCACATACCCCTGCATGTCAACTCGGTACTGGTACCCCGTGTATATAGCCAAGTTATTGTTACTCATTATGTATTTATTATTATTTTTCTAAATTTTTCTCTCTGCATTGTTGGAAAGGGCCCMTAAGTAAGCATTTCARTGTTAGTCTACACCTGCTGTTTACGAAGCGTGTGATAAATACAATTTGATATGATTTRGATCCAAAGGACATACAGTWTTACTGTGTTATATGTTATGGCTTCTCTTTTCTATCCCCTCAGCACAATACTTATAATAGCAATTGTTTGCACTGCAACGCATCATTATTATATATTGATCATCAGAGGTAGGAAGACTGAGCCCTGAGGGACACCATGCCAACACAGGCAACCAGGTCAGGGTTGGCTGACTTCCACCGGCTGACGTTAGCTACCTCCCAATCACAAAGTGATTTACATCGGGCTAAGCAGGTTAGGCTAGTGCCCATTCTAATAATGAAACTGTCATTGATTTATCAATTAATTACCTAGCCTGAACTAACAGGAAGCAACAAACCCTGAGGTCCCTCTAGGAGCCTATGGCCTGTTTTGGCCTCAGTGTGATTAGGAACCTCCCCCAATTTATTGACAGGCTGTCAAGTGAAGTTATGGTGTTATGGTTGGTCGGGATAATAGTTATAAGGGACCAAGTGAGRCCAATGAGGGTACAGTGTCCAGTTAYGGACATTACAGCACCACTGAATCACAGCTTTGGTKATGTATTGATTCAATTTCTTRCCAGTAGGTCAAACAAAAGTATGGTGTCCAGTTTAGTACATTATAGTCGTGCAGACTCCCAGGGTGTTTGTTACATATTAATACTAATCCCTCCTCACTTATTATTAATATAATATATCAAGTGTGATATCTATGTATATACACTGAACAAAAATATAAACACAACATGTAAAGTGTTGTTCCCATGTTTCATGAGCTGAAATAAAAGATTACAAAGATGTCCATACATACAAAAAGATGATTTATCTCAAATTGTGTGCACAATTTGAGAGCATTTCTCCTTTGCAAAATTAATCCATCCACCTGACAGGTGTGGCATATCAAGAAGCTGATTGAACAGCATGATAATTACACAAGTGCACCTTGTGATGTGGACAATAAAAGGCCACTRTTAAAAATGTGCAGTTTTGTCGCACAACATAAAGCCACAGATGTCTCAAGTTTTGAGGAATCGTGGAATTGGCATGTTGACTGCAGGAATGTCCACCAGAGCTGTTGCCAGAGAATTGAATGTTAATTTCTCTACCATAAGCCAACTCCAACATCGTTTTAGAGAATTTGGAAGTACGTCCAACCGGCCTCACAACTGCAGACCACGTGTACGTCGTCGTGTGGGCAAGCGGTTTTCTGATGTCAACGTTGTGAACAGAGTGCTCATGACGGCTGTGGGGTCATGGTATGGGCAGGCATAAGCTACAGACAACAAACACAAGTCAATTTTATCGATGGCAATTTGAATACACAGCAATAGCATGACAAGAGCTTGAGGCCCATTGTGAGGCTCATTTCATTTCACTGTGACCAACAGATGCATATCTGTATTCCCAGTCATGTGAAATCCATAGATTAGGGCCTAATCATTTATTTTTTAATTGACTGATTTCCTCATATGAACTGTAACTCAGTAAAATCTTTGAAATTGTTGCATGCTGCATTTATATTTTTGTTCAGTATATAACCTCTGATTTCAGTTCAGTCACTGTCCCACTTTGGAATCAACCCCTGGACCTTTTGTTCACAGCACAACAGAACAACAGGCAGGTGCATTGTCACCCTGTTACACAATTAGTAAACATTTCAGCCCTTGACTTTTGTGTACACTTCAAAGTCAATTAAAAGTTGTATTGTTATTCACTCTGAACGTTTCTCAAAGAGATAGTTTTCGTATTGTTTAATTTCAATGTCTCTATCACCAGCTGTAGAGCGAGWGCGAGAGAGCGAGAGAGAGAGAGAGACATGTCATGCCATGTGGTCAGGAAGTTTGTGAAATGTATCATATAATAATTTCATTCCCAAAATAATTCAAAACAACTATCACAGGAGACTAATGGATTGTAATTAAAACTCATACAGTCTGACCTGAAACCGCTGGCATTTACATAGAAATGTGTCATTGCTTTTCTCTTCCCTGCCTTTAGAAGATAAAAACAACAGCAACCTACAGTCCTATTAACACCCTTCATCTTCTCTGCCTTATTTTAAACATAGCAAAACGAGCTCAGCAGAGAGACAGACGTTAGGAGCAAATTGCGTTAAATGATCCCCAACCATATCTGATAATTGAAGCACTGACACCGCGAATGAACTAAATGAATGGGATCCTGAAATAGTGTATTAAATGCAAAATTGGCTTAAATGGGACAACATACAAACAGCATCATACAACATGTCTCTCTCTTTTATGGACAACGAACTTCTGTTTATCTACTCATGTTTAGATTTGAAAAATAAATGCTTTGTGATAAAAGATGTGCTAGGACATGTGTTCGTGTGTCATATTATACTGCAATTGTGAGTTATTATACTAGTATACTATAAGTACCATTCAAAGTCGTGGGCCCGACAGATACACGACTCAGCAGAGAGGACTTTGGCATAGTCTTTTCCCAGCATGCAATCATTTCCTGGTCTGCGTTTCATATAGATCTGTTTCTGGCCCATCACACACGGCTCGCCCTGTAAAACACATACACATGGGATTACAGTATGTCATTTTCAAATGTCAAATTAGCATAGAACAGCAGGTCAAACCATTCCTATTTTAACCTATTGAGCTTATTGGAATGACCCAAACACTGTAAGTACACTGTATCCAGCATTTAAAAACATTGGTACCCTGAGTAAAATGGGGGAGGGTCATGCTTTTTCAATTCCAGTCAGGAGGAGGGTTTAGTATTTTTTGGTTTAGTCCAGGGGATGTTCAGGTAATTTGGAATCGATTCAACATCATATTGCTCAGTGATTGAGACTTAATGGCTTATTATTTTATCTCGATGTGTGCCTGATGCTGCCCCTCATCCCTGATTCTCTGCTTGGCGCGCAATATCAAGTGCCACTACTGTGGTCTCAATAAAATGATCCATAGACTATACTATATGCTATAAGCCTAGGCTATATGAAGAGTATGCTAGGAGAAGCACAGGGCAAAGTTATATTTCTGAGAAAATGTACTTCCCTCCTGAGTTTTTGCACTGCTGGGATGGTGTATATAAAACTAGGTTACACTGCATTACACACTGCAATGGATAGGCGTTCCCAATCATGAGCCCTGGCCTGCCCTGCTCTTGCTGATGTAAACACTTTTGTGCTGCCTAACAAATGACTGTGCTGTGTACGGTGGCCCACTTAAGAGGCGGGTCAAAGGCTTCTTCCGGATTTTTCCAAAAAATGATAATATCGCATGGACTAGGCCTACTGATGCCCTGTTCAGTTTGAGAGGGAGAACGTGAAGATTAAAAGGAGGAGCAGAGGTAAGCTTGCTACTGATATAATTGTTTTTAATAAAACTATATATTTTGTTGCTCATAATGAACCTATTTATCAGAGTTATTGACTTCACATTAAGCCATATTCAAGCAATTTACATAACCTAAATTACTGTGTAGCAGCAGCAGTTTAGTTTGCTTTAGGCTACTAACAACAAGAGGGCTTTGTGTTGGAGACTATTTCTTCCTATTCAAGATATAAGAGGTAGGTCTACCTGTTTGACAGACGCAATTATAGTCTACTATCCATACACTGTCAGCCAAGTTCTTCAGTCACCATACACTCCTTAAATATCTCAGTGTCAGTGAAGAGCTTGGTATGTTAAGTTAAAACCAGGGCTTGAAATCAGGGGGTATTTGAGGGTATTGTGGCATTTGTTAAAGAAAATGGCTAAAAGCATAGGCCTACCCCCTTGTTAGCTTGTTTTTTTTTATTACATAAAGTGATCTATAACAATGCTTTTGTCAGCGATTGGGTGCAGAGATGTAGCGGAGTCAGGCGCAGGACACCGTTTAGAGTAAAACAACTGAGTTTACTCAATAAAACAAACAAGAAATATTCCAATAAGGAAAATACAAACTAACACCTACAACAAATCACTAAGACACCAACAATCACGGACAGAACAGAAAGGTATGCCAGAGGGTTAAATAAGGAACATGATATGGGAATTGAAACCAGGTGTGTGTAATACAGGCAAAACAAAACGAAAATAAAACATGGATCGGTGGTGACTAGAAAGCCGGTGACATCGACCGCCGAACACCCCCCGAACAAGGAGAGGGGCCGACTTCGGTGGATGTCGTGACAGCTTTAGTCCGCAAACCAGCAGTAAAGTGCTGGGGAAGGACGGGACTCCAATGCATATGGGATATCTTTGGTTTGTCTATATGACATTCAGAGGCTGCGCTACAACATTCTACAGCCAATGAGACAAAAAATGTACTTTGTGATTCTATCACAAGACGTTCTACATTCCAACAGGCTATTAAACAACATAATAACTCTAAAATCAGTCAGTTCCGCTCGCCAGCAGAAGAGGATTCGGTGAACACACACTCACTCAGACACACGCACACTTGGGATGGACTCTGTACAGGAATGTAACCCATTACGTCAAACCTTTTAGGGCAAACAGACTGGTCTGAAGTTTGTCTGGAAGATTCTTTATATCCAACCGTCGTTGGTTCCTCTACACACACCTGTGTTTGTTTTTAGGTAGCCTAATCAGGAACAAAATGTATTATTATTATATTATTATTATTTCCAGGTTTTAGCCTGCCATTTAAGGAATCAATTGAGAAACGTTTGTGACACGCTACAGGCTGGCAGGGGTGCTCAGCATTTAAAAAACACATAAACAACAGTACTTCAAAAACATGCTTAAACATGTCACATTTAGGCTGTATAAAATTATTCTAAAATTTTTTGGTAGTTAGAATTATTAACCAAACACGAGTTTGGCCAGTCTTTGTTTTGAGGATTAGGCTGTGAGCTTTGCATGCCTACTTTGTTAATTGAGCCTAGCAGATGCTCTTATACTCCCATGCCCTAATCCCAGCCAACACAAATCTGTTTTGTAACAACAATATCATGGAATYAAATAGAAAATATCTAAGTGCGTAGGCCTACGTGATGATATGGGGCTGCTGTGTTAATTAACAAATGGCAAATTAATTGATGATCAGATACTTCAGTTGTAAATTGTTCTGTTGTGCTCACTTTTTACAGTTGATAGACAACTTTAGCGTTGTTCCATACTTAGACTATCCTCTTTTTTAACAATAGCCTGTATAGATTCATGCAGTGTTTTTATTATAATGGATACCTTTTCACCCCTACCCTTGTCCACAGTGGTCTGTGAATCCACAACTTTCTGGCTACTTTGTCATGTAATGCTTACAAAACATAGAACAGTTTCTAAAACTGCATATATAAGGCTCTGGTCTGTCCTAGGAGTGAGGGTAAATGGTAGTCATGCTCTCTGCTATCCACTTTATGTTTTAATTATTATTTTTGCTATATGGGAGAGTCACTTGTTTATGTTTTCAAGCGTTCAGGGATGGTCGGGTAAAAATATATCTTACTGAACGTTGGGCCAACCATTTTAATTTCAGATAGGTCCGATTTTCTCCAGGTAACCCTCATTAACTACTGTGTAAATACGTTGGTATTGTAGCGACCCGCACAGACAGCTGTGTGTTATGTGTTAGGCTAGTAGGTGGTTTTGTTGTACTGACCAGTACCCAGTGTTCGCGGGGTCCGACATGTCAATCAACCTGCTATCTGCCAATCACGGGAATGCCTGGAATGTTCTGATGCCGGGCATCCTGGCGGTTGGCGGAGTGGCGTGGAGGGGGGTTGGGCAGGGGGYTGGAGCATTGGAAGTTAAGACCAGGTTTCGCCTTTGTTCTCCCTCTTACGTCTGGGCTTCACAAGAGAAGGTCACGATTGGCTTGTGGGTTATCTGTCATTTATTTGGCGTGGGCTACGGCCAAACAGTAGCCTGTGTAAAGTTGGTTTAATAAACCGTCAATTCGCAAACTCAAGCCTCTGTCTGGACAATTGTTCATTTATGATCTAGTCAGGTCATTACAGTATTATGTAATCAGGACACATATTGATACGTTGGACCGACTTCCTGTTGAAGAGGTCTTACCTTATTGTGAAGGTGCCACATCTGAAWGTCTCCTTCTGTACATTTCCTGTTGAAGATTGACTCGGACCTATGGCTAAAGAGTCTGAAAAACCTTGAGAAACCAAAGTCAGATAACCTCCCTGTTCCTTCATAATGAACATGGCAACTGGATGGATACACAAGTTAATATAACTCGACAGGGGTGGTTAGCGCTACAAGTTTTCAACAATTACCTCAAGTCTATGAGTAATTGAACATTCCTTGTTAAATATGTCTATCAGTCCAAGCTAACAGACTGACAACCCTTWTTAATCAAACCTCGTCTCCCATGTAGAAGTCTGTTAATAAAGACGAGACATCAGCATTCGTTGAATTCAAATTCCTTTCTCCCACCCCTATATTCTTTCCTCCCCATCCTCTCATATCTTCTCTCCAAGAGGAACAGGGTTCCCAAGAGAACGAGGAGAGAAATTACATAAATCCTCCCTTTCACCAAAAGGAACAGTCCCAAAAGAATGGAAGAAAGAAAGATTAAACACATCATACCTCCATTTCTCTCTCCCTTCATCTCCAATAATCCCTCCCACTCAAAAAAGAATTTGACAGTGAGTCGAAACACATCATCCCTCCATTTCTCCATCTCTCGCTACCCCCACTCCCTCCTCACCAAAAGGAACAGGGTCCCAAAAGAACGGAGGACAAAAGAACATCAACCCCCCTCTCTAGATCATTCATCACTACTCATGTCATCCCTCCATTCCTCCATCGTCCCTAGTCACGTCATGATCTGGTTCTCTGTCCCGGCCTCCACCAGCATCCCTTCCACGAACAGAGGCACCAAGGAGAAGCTGTGTCTGCTCCACTGCTGCCCCTCATCAAAAATGACCCTGGAACAGAGTCACAACACAATAACACATTGAATGAATGCCCCAAATGCCACGCAGGACCTATAGGGCTCTGGTAGTGTAGGCTACTAGTAAATAGGGTGCAACAAATCCTATCTCATACACTACATGACCAAAAGTATGTGGAAACCTGCTCGTCGAACATTTCATTCCAAAATCATGGGCATTACTATGGAGTTGGTCCCCCTCCAATCTTCTGGGCTTTCCATTAGATCTTGGAACATTGCTGCGGGGATTTGCTTCCATTCAGCCACAAGAGCAGTAGTGAGGTCGGGTATTGATGCTGGGCAATTAGGCCTGGCTCGAAGTCGGCATTTCAGATGGTGAAGCGTGATTCCTCACTCCAGAGAATGCGTTTCCACTGCTTCAGAGTACAATGGCGGCGAGCTTTACACCACTCCAGCCAACGCTTGGCATTGCGTATGGTGATCTTAGGCTTTTCTGCAGTTTCTCGGCCATGGAAACACATTTTCATGAAGCTCCCGACGAACAGTTCTTGTGTTGACGTTGCTTCCAGAGGCAGTTTGGAACTCAGTAGTGAGTGTTGCAACACTTAGCGGTCCCCTTCTGTGAGCTTGTGTGGTCTACACGTCGCGGCTGAGCCATTGTTGCTAGACATTTCCACTTCACAATAACAGCACTTACAGTTGACCGAGGCACCTCTAGCAGTGCAGAAATTCTATGAATTGACTTGATGGTAAGGTGGCATCCAATGACGGTGCCATTTTGAAAGTCACTGAGCTCTTCAGTAAGACCATTCTACTACCAATGTTTGTCTAATGAGATTACATGGCTGTGCGCTCAATTTTATACACCTGTCAGCAATGGTTGTGGCTGTAATAGCCAAATTCACTCATTTGAAGGGGTGGTCATAGACTTTTGTATATACAGTCCCTTCGGAAAGTATTCAGACCCCTTGACCTTTTCAAAATGTTGTTAGGTTACAGCCTTATTCTAAAATGTATTAAATCGTTTCCCCCCCCCCTCATCAATCTACACACAATACCCCATAATGACAAGGCAAAATACATTTTTGCAAATGTATTTAAAATAATAAACTGAAATATCACATTTAAATAACTATTCAGACCATTTACTCAGTACATTGTTGAAGCACCTTTGGCAGCGATTACAGCCTCGAATCTTCTTGGTTATGTCGCTAAAAGCATGGCACACCTGTATTTGGGGAGTTTCTCTCATTCTTCTCTGCAGATCCTCTCAAGCTCTGTCAGGATGGATGGGGAGCGTCGCTGAAGAGCTATTTTCTGGTCTCTCCAGAGATGTTCGATTCGGTTCAAGTCCGGGCTCTGGCTGGGCCACTCAAAGACATTCAGAGACTTGTCCTGAAGCCACTCCTGCGTTGTCTTGGCTGTGTGCTTAGGGTCGTTGTCCTGAGTGCTCTGGAGCAGGATTTCAACAAGGATCTCTCTGTACTTTGCTCTGTTCATCTTTSCCTCYATCCTGACTYGTCTCCRAGTCCCTGCCTCTGAAAAACATCTCCACAGCATAATGCTGCCACAACCATGCTTCACCGTAGGGATGGTGCCWGGTTTCCTCCAGATGTGACTCTTGMCATTCAGGGCAAAGAGTTTAATTAATCTTGGTTTCATTTGACCAGAGAATCTTGTTTATCATGGTCTGAGAGTCTTTAGGTGCATTTTGGAAYACTCCAAGCAGGCTTTCATGTGCTTTTTCCTGAGGAGTGGCTTCCATCTGGCAACTCTACCAGAAAGGCCTGATTGGTGGAGTGATGGAGTGATGCGTTCTTCTGGAAGGTTCTCCCATCTCCACAGAGGAACTCTAGATCTCTGTCAGAGTGACCATCTGGTTCTTGGTCACCTCCCTTCCTTCTCCCCCGATTGCTCAGTTTGGCCGGGTGGCCAGCTTTAGGAAGAGTCTTGGTGGTTCCAAACTTCTTCCATTTAAGAATGATGGTGGCCACTGTGTTCTTGGGACAATCAATGCTGCAGGTATTCATTTTTTGGTACKCTTCCCCAGTTCTGTGCCTCGACACAATCCTGTCTCGGAGCTCTACGGACAATGGAAACAGGATGGACCTTAYCTCAATTTCGAGTCTCATAGCAAAAAGTCTGAATACTTATGTAAATATCAAATCAAAATCAAATCAAACTTTATTTGTCACATGCGCCGAATACAACTAGTGTATGCCATTACTATCAAATTCTTACTTACAAGCCCTTAACCAACAGTGCAGTTCAAGAAGAGTTCAGAAAATATTTACCAAATAAGCTAAAGTTAGAAATTATAAAAAGGAACCCAAAAACATAACAATAACGAGGCTAAATACAGGGGGTACCGGTACCGAGTCAGTGTGCGGGGGTACAGGTTAAAGGTAATTTGTACATGTAGGTAGGGGTGAAATGACTATGCAAAGATAATAAACAGCGAGTAGCAGCAGTGTACAAAACAAATGGAGGAGGGTGGTTAATGTAATAGTCCGGTTGTCACGATKGTCTTGCAGAGAGAGAGTGGACCAAGGCGCAGCGTGTGCAAAATACATTCTCTTTATTTGAGAAGGGAAAAWCACGCAACGAACACTATAACAAACTGAAACAAAACAACAAACGATRGTGAAGCTATAGACGTAAGTGCACACATAAGCTACAAACGTACAACATAGACAATTACCCACATTAACCTAGTGCCTATGGCTGTCTTAAATATGGCTCCCAATCAGAGACAATTAATGACATCTGTCTCTGATTGAGAACCATTCAGGCAACCATAGACACAGCTAGACAKCWACACTAAACACAAACCCATCTACTCTACTTAACCCCCTAAACCATACAACCACCCTAGACAATACAAAAACACATACATTCCCCATGTCACACCCTGACCTAACTAAAATAATAAAGGAAACAAAGAATACTAAGGCCAGGGCGTGACACCGGTGGCCATTTGATTAATTGTTCAGCAGTCTTATGGCTTGCGGGCAGAAGCTGTTAAGGAACCTTTTGGTCCTAGACTTGGTGCTCTGGTACCGCTTGCCGTGACTTGGGTGACTGGAGTCTCTGACKATTTTTGGGCTTTCCTTGCCTATTAGATAGGTATTGGATTGCAGGAAGRTTGGCCCCAGTGATGTACTGGGCCATACACACTACCCTCTGTAGCGCCTTACGGTCAGATGCCGAGCAGTTGCCATACCAGGTGGTGATGCAGTCGGTCAGGATGCTCTCGATGGTGCAGCTGTAGAACGTTTTGAGGATCTGGGGACCCATGCCAAATCTTTTTAGTCTCCTGAGGGGAAAGGTTTTGTCGTGCCCTCTTTACGACTGTCTTGGTGTGTTTGGACCATGATAGATCATTGGTGATGTGGACACCAAGAAACTTGAAACTCATGACCCGCTCCACTACAGCCCTGTTGATGTCAATGGGGGCCGCCTGTTCGGCCAGCCTTTTCCTGTAGTACACAGTCAGCTCCTTTGTCTTGCTCACATTGAGGGAGAGGTTATTGTCCTGGCACCACACTGCCAGTTCTCTGACCTCCTCCCTATAAGTGGTCTCATCGTTGTCAGTGATCAGGCCTACATACTACTGTTGTGTCATCAACAAGTTAAGGATGGTGTTGGAGTCGTGTTTGGCCACGCAGTCGTGGGTGAACAGGGAGTACAGGAGGGAACTAAGTACACACCCCTGGGGGGCCCCAGTGTTGAGGATCAGTGTGGCAGACGTGTTGTTGCCTACCCTTACCACCTGGGGGCAGCCCGTCAGGATGTCCAGGATCCAGTTGCAGAGGGAAGTGTTTAGTCCCAGGGTCCTTAGCTTAGTGATGAGCTTTGTGGACACTATGGTGTTGAACACTGTGCTGTAGTAAATTAACAGCATTCTCACATAGGTGTTCCTTTTGTTCAGGTGGGAAAGTGCAGTGTGGGTTGCGATTGAGATTGCGTCATCTGTGGATCTGTTGGGGCAATATGCGAATTGGAGTTGGTCTAGCGTATCCGGGAGGATGCTGTTGATGTGAGCCATGACCACCCTTTCAAAGCACTTCATGGCTACCGACGTGCGTGCTACAGGGCGGTAGTCATTTAGGCAGGTTACCTTCACTTCCTTGGGCAAAGGGACCATGGTGATCTGCTTGAAACATGTAGGTATTACATACTCAGTCAGGGAGAGGTTGAAAATGTAGGTTAATAAAAATGTCTTCACATTTTACAGTAGAAAAAGTCTATATAGATTGTGTGCAAATAAGGTAAGGGAGGTAAGGCAATAAATAGACCATGGTGGCGAAGTAATTACAATMAAGCAATTAAACACTGGAGTGAGAGATGTGCAGAAGATGAATGTGCAAGTAGAGATACTGGGGTGCAAAAMAGCAAGATAAATAAATAAATACAGTATGGGGATGGGGTAGTTGGATGGGCTATTTACAGATGGGCTATGTGTACAGGTGCAGTGATCTGTGAGCTGCTCTGACAGCTGGTGCTTAAAGTTAGTGAGGGAGATATGAGTCTACAGCTTCAGTGATTTTTGCAGTTCGTTCCAGTCATTGGCAGCAGAGAACTGGAAGGAAATGCGGCCAAAGGAGGAATTGGCTTTGGGCGTGACCAGTGAAATATACCTGCTGGAGCGCGTGCTATGGGTGGGTGCTGCTATGGTGACAAGTGAGCTGAGATAAGGCGGGGCTTTACTTAGCAAAGACTTGTAGATGACCTGGAGCCAGTGGGTTTGGCGACGAGTATGAAGCYAGGGCCAGCCAACGAGAGCGTACAGGTCGCAGTGGTGGGTAGCATATGGGGCTTTCGTGACAAAACCGATGGCACTGTGATAGACTGCATCCAATTTGTTGAGTAGAGTGTTGGAGGCAATCTAACCAGACACCTAGGTATTTGTAGTTGTCCACATATTCTAAGTCAGAACCGTCCAGAGGAGTGATGATGGACGGGCAGGCAGGTGCGGGCAGCGATRGGTTGAAGAGCATGCATTTAGTTTTACTTACATTTAAGAGCAGTTGGAGGCCACGGAAGGAGAGTTGTATGGCATTGAAGCTCGTCTGGAGGTTAATTAACACAGTGCCCAAAGAAGGGCCAGAAGTATACAGAATGGTGTAATCTGCATAGTGGTGGATCAGACAATCACCAGCAGCAAGAGCGWCATCATTGATGTATACTGAGAAGAGAGTCGGCCCGAGAATTGAACCCTGTGGCACCCCCATAGAGACCGCCAGAGGTCCGGACAACAGGTCCTCCGATTTGACACACTGAACTCTATCAGAGAAGTAGTTGGTGAACCAGGCGAGGCAGTCATTTGAGAAACCAAGGCTGTTGAGTCTGCAAATAAGAATGCGGTGATTGACATAGTCGAAAGCCTTGGCCAGGTCAATGAATACGGGTGCACAGTATTGTCCCTTATCGATGGCGGTTATGATATCGTTTAGGACCTTGAGCGTGGGTGAGGTGCACCCATGACCAGCTGTGAAACCAGTGTTGTTTGCCTCAAAGCGTGCATAAAAGYCATTTAGCTCGTCTGCTAGGCTCGCGTCACTGGGCAGCTCGCGTCTGGGTTTCCCTTTGTAGTCCGTAATAGTTTTCAAGACCTGCCATATCCGAAGCGTCAGAGCTGGTGAAGTAGGATTCAATCTTAATCCTGTATCGACGCTTTGCTTGTTTGATGGTTCGTCTGAGGGCGTAGCGGGATTTCTTATAGGTGTCCGGATTAGTGACCCGCTGCTTGAAAGGTATGTCTGTTTGTGATTTTTAATACATTTCCAAAAATGTCTAAAAACCTGTTTTGTCATTATTGGGTATTGTGTGTAGATTGTGTGTAGATTGCTCAGGATTTGTATTTACCCACCCATCCTTCTATCCATTATAGAATAAGGCTGTAAAGTAACA
This sequence comes from Salvelinus sp. IW2-2015, assembly GCF_002910315.2. NCBI lineage: Eukaryota > Metazoa > Chordata > Actinopteri > Salmoniformes > Salmonidae > Salvelinus > Salvelinus sp. IW2-2015. The sequence continues at coordinate 1,492,477 of NC_036838.1, read as the reverse complement.
AAATCTGGAAAAAGTCAAGGGGTCAGAATACTTTCCGAAGGCACTGTGTAGTGTAACTCTGAGTAGGAGTGCTGATCTAGGATCAGTTTGGTCTTTTGACACGGACCAGGGGATCTGATCTTAGATCAACATTCCTACACTGAATACGAGCCCTGATGCTCTCAATTATAGTGTGTCGACTGGGTTCATGGAAGATCAGTGGAGTGAATAGTCTCCATAGACAGTCAGCTGCTGAATCTCAGGTTGCGTCTAATTGACTACAGTTAACACATGTTCTGCTGAATAGAAGAATAAAAAACATAACACTCTCTATTATGGAGGCATAACAACTTGACGAGAAAACAACAATGTCATGGGTCTACATACAGTCTACAGCGAGGTGGTGTAGAAGGAAAAATACAACACACAAAACAAACGAGAATAGAACTGTTTCATGTTCTAACGACTACAAAACAGGGGCGGAGAGGTGGGGGGAGACAAATCATTTTTTTTTTAAGAGATTGGGAAACTTTCATCCTCCGGGCCTGTTCTCTATTGATTCTGACAGCTCATCAACATAATTTCAGATGTGAGAACACTGGAGTACTGTGTGTGACAAGGTTGTGAACAACACTCAACAAGGCAGAGTCTTGCACCAGGATACAAGAAGCAGCAGACATCAGACTGGAGAGAGCGAGAGAGAGAGGGTCAAACTGTCTTCCTACGGTAACCCATCCAGGATGGAAGTGTGATGGGGGGAAACCTGACGACTGTGCTTTAAATAAGACCAATACTGCAGCAGACATTGAGGGCCCCCAGTTGTATCACACTTCCTGAGGGGCCTCAGGGGCCCTTCCAGTATAAGTGGCACTAATTGGCACCACGTTGGACATCGTCATAGAAACACTGGCACTCCGGGATGGACTTGGCTAATGAGGCGTGGAGGGAGGCCCCCTCCCTCCCCTGACCAGACGAGGTCAATCACAGCGGTAATTATTTTATCATCCCCCCACATCCATCCTTCTATCCATTGGTGGAAAAGTCCCAATTGCTTACTTGAGTAAAAGTAAAGATACCAATAAAAAATTACTCAAGTAAAAGTAAAAGTCACCAGTAAATACTACTTGAGTAAAGTCTAAAAGTTTTAGTTTTAAATATACTTAAATATCAAAAGTATAAATCATTTCAATTTAATTATATAAAGAACCAGATGGCATTATTTCTATTTTTGCTCAACACTTGGACATCATTTACAAATGAAGCATGTGTTTAGTGAGTCGCCAGATCAGAGGCAGTAGGGATGACCATGGATGTTATCTTGATAAGTGTGTGAATAAGACAATTCTTGTCTGCTAAGCATTAAAATGTAACGAGTACTTTTGGGTGTCAGGGAATGTATGTAGTAAGAAATGCATAATACATTACGAATGTAGTGAAGTAAAAGTTAATGTTCTCAAAATGTAAATAGTAAAGTAAAGTACAAATACCCCAAACTTACTTAAAACTTTCATTGCTACCATCCGGATCCGGAGCATCCTCATCAAAAAGCTGACTAGCATAGCCTAGCCTAACGACAGGGATATCTATATATAATTTTCATGAAATCACAAGTCAATACAGCAATGAAGATAAAACATCTGTGAATCCAGCATCATTTCCGATTTTTAAATGTTTTACAGCGAAAAACACAATATGTATTCTATTGCTAACCACAATAGCAAAAGACTCAACGCATATTTCAAAAAAAAATTACCGCATAGGTAGCTATCAGAAAACTGACCAAATAGAGATATAATTATCACTAACAAGAAACAACTTCATCAATGACAGTCTTATAACATGTATACAATAAATTTATGTTTTGTCGAAAATGTGCATATTTGAGGTATAATCATAGTTTACATTGCAGCTACCATCAAATATCACCAAAGCAGCCAGAATAATTCAGGAGAGCAACGTGAAATACCTAAATCTCATCATAAACATTTATGAAAATACATGGTGTACAGCAAATGAAAGATAAACATCTTGTGGTCCAGCCAATATTCAGATTTTAAGTGTTTTACAGCAAAACAATATAGAATTTATTGCTTACCACAATAGCAAACACACAAATCAAATGCATTTATCAGCAGCAAAAGGTAGTCGAAAGAAAAAAACAGCAAAAGAAAAATGAATCACTAACCTTGACCAACTTCATCAGATGACAGTCCTATAACATCAGGTATACAATACACTATGTTTTGTTCGAAAATGTGCATATTTTGAGCTGCAAACCGTGGTTATACATTGTGAATATGTAGCATCGATTCACCAGAACCCCGGAGATATTTTGGACTCACCTAATCTGACCAAAGAACTCATCATAAACTTTACAAAAAAATACATGTTGGACAGCAAATGAAAGATACACTAGTTTTCTAATGCAACCGCCGTGTTAGATTTTTTAAAATAACTTTACCATAACAAACAGCTTACGTTATAGCGAGACAGCGCCCGCAAAGGGCGAATAATAGACTCAACATTTTCCACAGAAATACGAAATAACATCATAAATGGTTCTTACTTTGCTGAGCTTCCATCAGAATCTTGTACAAGGAGTCCTTTGTCCAGAATAAATCGTTGTTTGGTTTTAGAATGTCCTCTTCTTCCTGTCGAATTAGCAATCTTAGCTAGCCATGTGGCGAACATGCCCATCTTCTCCTGACGCAAAAGAAAGGAAAATGCCAAAAGTCGCAATAAACGTGAATAAACGATACAACTCGGTTGAACAACATCTTATATGTTTTTATCACATCTATCAAATAAAATCAGAGCCGGAGAACATCCACCGTCTATACAGACGCTTTTTCAGAGCCAATGCTTGATGTCCTTCCACGCTAGTAGAGAAAGGAAATTGTGGTCACGTCATTCCAGAGCTCTTGTTCGACCTCAGATCAAGCTAGACACCCCATTCCACCTTCCACTGCCTGTTGACATCTAGTGGAAGGCGTATGCAGTGCAGTGCAAATCCATAAAATATTAAGCAATTGAATAGGCAGGCCCTGTAACAGAACAGAACTTCCTGTCTGGAAGTTTGCTGCCAAATGAGTTCTGTTTTACTCACAGATATAATCAAACAGTTTTAGAAAACTGAGTGTTTTCTATCCAATAGTAATTAATAATATGTATTGTACGATCTAGAATAGTGTCGAAGGCCGTTTAAAATTGGGCACGATTTTTTCCAAAGTGGAATAGCGCCCGTATGCTATCAAAATTTTTACTTAAACTTATTCAGGATCGGTGGGTACCCTGCGTTACGTTGAGCTAACGTAGGCTAATGCGATTAGCATGAGGTTGTAAATAACAAGAACATTCCCAGGACATAGACATAGTATCTGATATTGGCAGAAAGATTAACAAGAATTTAAGCCTAATGCACTGTCCAATTTACAGTAGGTATTACAGTGAAATAATACCATGCTATTTTTTTGCAGAGTGCACAGTTTTGAACATGAAAAGTTATTAATAAACCAATTAGGCACATTTTGGCAGTCTTGATACAACATTTTGAAGAGAAATGCAATAGTTCATTTGATCAGTCTAAAACTTGCACATACACTGCTGCCATCTAGTGGCCAAAATCTAAATTGCAGCTGGACTGGAATAATACATGATGGTCTTTCTCTTGCATTTCAAAGTATGGTACAAAAAAAATACAAAAGAACGGTTGGTTTTTTTCTTTGTATTATCTTTTAACAGATTATTGTGTTATTTGCCTACATTATTTCACATTTCCACAAAACTCAAAGTTTTCCCTTTCAAATGGTACCAAGAATATGCATATCCTTGCTTCAGGGCCTGAGTTACAGGCAGTTAGATTTGGGTTTTCATTTTAGGGGAAAATAAAAAGGGTCCATCTGAAGGGGTTTAAGTACTTACACCACTGCTTCTATCCCCTCTTACTATGATGATTGTTGGCATCAATGTCTTGAATATTAGAGTGATATCTAGTAATATGTGTAGACCTATGTGTGGCTGTCATCCAGTAATATTACATATGGACCTACAGGTATCTGCCAAAATAAAGGAAACACTTGAGTAATGAGAGTTCTGGCGGCTCTATGTGTGGGTACTTTTTCCTGGCATGGTTTAGGTCCACTCAACCCCTTAGAGGCAAAGTAAATACCAATAAATACACAACCATTCTGAGGGATAAACTTCAACCCATGGGAAGTAGATTATCCTGATGGCAATGCTCCCATCCACAGGGCACGAGTGGTCACTGAATGGTTTGATGAGCGTGAAAATTATGTAAACATAATGCCATGGCCTTCTCTCACACACAGAATCTCAACCAGACATACTTATGGGACATTCTGGAGCTGCGCCTGAGACAGTGCATTCCACCACTCAACAAAACACCAAATTATGGAATTTAATGTGGAAGAATGGTGTAGCATTCCTCCAATAGAGTTCCAGACACACTTGTAATCTATGCCGAGGTGCATTGACTGTTCTGGTGCGAGGTGGCCGAATGCCTAATTAGATGCTTTAAGCGTTGACGTTTCCTTTATTTTGGCAGTTACCTGTACAGTGCCTTGCAAAAGTATTTACCCCTAGGCGTTTTTCCTATTTTTGTTGCATTACAACTTGTAATTTCAATTATTTTTATTTGAATTTCATGTAATGGCACAAACAAAATGCCCAATTGGTGAAGTGAAATGACAAGAAATAACTTGTTTAAAAAAAATTCAAAAAATATCAAAATGGAAAAGTGTTTGCGTGCATATGTATTCACGCCTCTTGCTATGAAGCCCCTAAATAAGATCTGGTGCAACCAATTACCTTCAGAAGTCACATAATTAGTTAAATAAAGTCCAACTGTGTGCAATCTAAGTGTCACATGATCTGTCACATGATCTCAGTATGTAACACCTGTTCCGAAAGGCTCCAGAGTCTGCAACACCACTAAGCAATGGCCACCATCAAGCAGGCGGCACCATGAAGAACAAGGAGCTCTCCAATCAGGTCAGAGACAAAGTTGTGGAGAAGTACAGATCAGGATTGGGTTACAAAAAATATCAGAAACTTTGAACATCTCACAGAGCACCATTAAATCCATTATTTAAAAATGAAAAGAATATGGCACCACAACAAACCTGCCAAGAGAGGGCTGCCCACCAAAACTCACAGTCCAGGCAAGGAGGGCATTAATCAGAGGCAACAAAGAGACCAAAGATAACCCTGAATGAGCTGCAGAGCTCCACAGCGGAGATTGGAGTATCTGTCCATAGGACCACTTTAAGTCGTACACTCCACAGAGCTGGGCTTTACGGAAGAGTGGCCAGAAAAWAGCCATTGCTTAAAGACAAAAATAAGAAAACAAGTTTGGTGTTCACTGAAAGGCATTTGGGAGACTCCCCAAACATATGGAAGGAGGTCAGATGAAACTAAAATTGAGCTTTTTGGCCATCAAGGAAAACGTTATGTCAGGCACACACCCAACACCTCTCATCACCCGAGAACACCATCTCCACAGTGAAGCATGGTGGTGGCAGCATCATGCTATGGGAATGTTTTTCATCGGCAGGGACTGGGAAACTGGTCAGAATTGAAGTAATGATGGATGGTGCTAATTAAGGGAAATTCTTGAGGGAAACCTGTTTGAGTCTTCCAGAGATTTAAGACTGGGACAGAGGTTCAACTTCCAGCAGTCCAATGACCCTAAGCATACTGCTAAAGCAACACTTGAGTGGTTTAAGGGGAAACATTTAAATGTCTTGGAATGGCCTAGTCAAAGCCCACACCTCAATCCAATTGAGAATCTGTGGTATGACTAAGATRGCTGTACACCAGCAGGAACCAATCCAGCTTGAAGGAGCTGGAGCAGTTTTTCCATGTAAAATGGGCAAAAATCCCAGTGGCTAGATGTGCCAAGCTTATAGAGACATATCCCAAAAGACTTGCAGCTGTAATTGCTGCAAAAGGTGGCTCTACAAAGTATTGGCTTTGGGGTGGTGAATAGTTATGCACGCTCAAGTTTTCAGTTTTTTGTCTTATTGTTTGTTTCACAATAAAAAAAAATGCATCTTCAAAGTGGTGGTCATGTTGTGTAAATCAAATGATACAAACCTGCAAAAAATCTATTTTAATTCCAGGTTGTAAGGCAACAAAATAGGAAAAGTGCCAAGGGGGGTGAATTCTTTCGCAAGGCACTGTATGKGTGCGTGTGGAAACATCTACGTATGTAGGCAAAACAACAATGTCCAGCACAATAGTAATATTAAATGTAGACTGACGTATGCTTGTGGATCCATCTACATAGACAAAACAAACAACACAYMTTRYYSKKKKRWYSSSRWYMWWMYWWAAKSYKSYYYAAKCKYYKRTRCCRWAYMWKKWTTTTTTTTCACCTTTATTTAACCAYGTAGGCCAGTTGAGAACATTTTCTCATTTACAACTGCGACCTGGCCAAGATAAAGCAAAGCAGTGCAACACAGACAYCACAGAGTTACACATGGGATAGACATACATACAGTCAAAAACACAATCGAAAAATCTATATCCAGTGTGTGCAAATGTAGTAAGGTTAGGGGGGTAAGGCAATAAATAGGCCATAGTGGCGAAATAATTACAATTTAGCATTAACACTGGAGTCAAAGATGTGCAGATGATGATGTGCAAGTAGAGATACAGGGGTGCAAAAGAGCAACAACAAAAAATAACAATATGGGGATGAGGTAGTTGGGTGTGCTATTTACAGATGGGATGTGTACAGGTACAGTGATTGGTAAGCTGCTCTAACAGCTGATGCTTAAAGTTAGTGAGGGAGATATAAGTAGAAAACAAGACTATTGACTATTGCCAATAAGAATGTGGTGTTTGACAGAGTGAAAAGCCTTGGCCAGGTCGATGAAAACGGCTGCACATTACTGTATTTTATCTATGGAGMWTATGATATCGTTTAGGACCTTGAGCGTGGCTGAGGTGKACCCATGACCAGCTCTGAAACCAGATTGCAAAGTGGAGAAGGCATGGTGGGATTCGAAATGGTCGGTTARCTGTTTGTTAACTTGGCTTTCGAAGACTTTAGAATGGCACGGCAGGATGGAAATAGGTCTGTAACAGTTTGGGTCTAGAGTGTCTCCCCCTTTGAAGAGGGGGATGACCGCGGCAGCTTTTCAATCTTTGGGGATCTCAGACAATACGAAAGAGAGGTTGAACAGGCTAGTAATAGGGGTTGCAACAATTTCGGCAGATCATTTTAGAAAGAAAGGGTCCAGATTGTGTAGCTCAGCTGATTTGTAAGGATCCAGATTTTGCAGCTCTTTGAGAACATCAGCTATCTGGATTTGGGTGAAGGAGAAGCAGGGGGTGCTTAGGCAAGTTGGTGTAGGGGGTGCAGAGCTGTTGGCCAGGGTAAGGGTAGCCAGGTGGAAAGCATGGCAAGCCGTGGAAAAATGCTCATTGAAATTCTCAATTAATGTAGATTTATCAGTGGTGACAGTATTTCCTAGCCTCTGTCACGTCTGCACCCACTCCCCCCCGGCGTTGAGGGCGCCAGGCTGCCCTGCATCACGCACTCCTGCCATCTATTACGCACACCTGTCTTCCCTCGTCACGCGCATTAGCGATATTGGACTCACCTGGACTCAGTCATCACCTGTTTATTTCCTCCCCTATATTTGTCAGTTCCCTTGCTCTATTCCCTGCTGCTGCATTAATTGTTTTTTGTTTGTGTTACTCGTTTGCTGACGCTGTTCCTGTCTCGTTCCATGTCCYTTCCTTATTAAATGTTTGACTCCCCATACCTACTTCGTCTCTCCAGCATCATTCCATGTGACAGCGTCAGTGCAATGGGCAGCTGGGAGGAGGTGCTCTTATTCTCCATGGACTTTAGTGTCCCAAAACTTTTTGGAATTAGTGRTACAGGATGCAAATTTCTGTTTGAAAAGGCTAGCCTTAGCTTTCCTAACTGACTGAGTATATTGGGTCCTGACTTCCCTGTAAAGTAGCATATCGCGGGGGCTATTCGATGCTAATGCAGTACGCCACAGGATGTTTTTGTGCTGGTCAAGGGCTGTCAAGTCTGGAGTGAACCAAGGGTTATATCTGTTCTTAGTTCTACATTTTTTGAATGGGGCATGCTTATTTAAGATGGTGAGGAAGGCACTTTTTAAAGAACAACCAGGCATCCTCTACTGACAGGATGAGATCAATATCCTTCCAGGATACCCGGGCCAGGTCGATTAGAAAGGCCTGCTTGCTGCAGTGTTTTAGGGAGCGTTTGACAGTGATGAGGGGTGGTCGTTTGACCACGGGCCCATTACGAAGGCAGGCAATGAGGCAGTGATCACTGAGATCCTGGTTGAAGACAGCAGAGGTGTATTTAGAGGGCAAGTTGGTCAGGATGATATCTATGAGAGTGTCCATGTTTATGGATTTAGGGTTGTACCTGGAAGGTTCCTTCATAATTTGTGTGAGAATTGAGGGCATCTAGCTTAGATTGTAGGACGGCCGGGGTGCTAAACATATCCCAGTTTAGGTCACCTAACAGTACAAACTCTGAAGATAGATGGGGGGCAGTCAATTCACATATGGTGTCCAGGGCACAGCTGGGGGCTGATGGCGGTCTATAACAAGTGGCAACAGTGAGAGASTTATTTCTGGAAAGGTGGATTTTTAAAAGTACAAGCTCGAACTGTTTGGGCACAGACCTGGATAGTATGACAGAACTCTGCAGGCTATCTCTGCAGTAGATTTTAACTCCGCCCCCTTTGGCAGTAATATCTTGACGGAAAATRTTGTAGTTGGGGAMGYAAAATMCAGAATATTTTGTGGCCTTCCTAAGCCAGGATTCAGACTTTGCAAGGACATCAYGGTTGGCGTAGTGTGCTCAAGCATTGAATAAAACAAATTTAGGGAGGAGTCTTCTGATGTTAACATGCGTGAAAGCAAGGCTTATACAGTTAAAGAAGTCAACAAATGAGAGCGCCTGGGGAATAGGTGTGATGCTGGGGGCTACAGGACCTGGGTTAACCTCTACATCACCAGAGGAACATAGGAGGAGTAGGGTAAGAGTATGCTAAAGGCTATAAGAACTTGTCGTCTAGTGCGGTGGGAACAGAGAATAAAAGMGGCAGATTTCTAGGCGTGATAGAATAGACTCAGGGCATAATGTACAGACAAGGGTATGGTAGTATGTGAGTACAGTGGGGGTAAACCTAGGCATTGAGTYACGATGAGAGAGCTTGCATCTCTGGAGACACCAGCTAAGCAAGGTGAGGTCTCCCCATGTGTGAGGTGTGTGACAAAAGAGCTATCTAAGGCATGTTGATCTGGACTAAGGGCTCTACATTGAAATAAAACYATAACTAACCGAAACAGCAGAAAACAAGGCATATTGACATTAGAGAGAGGCATGTGTAGCCGAGTCATCATAGMGTCCAATGAGCAGCAATAGGTGAGTCTGGGAGCTGTTCGGTAGTCGCTACTATGCTAGGCGAGCGAGAGGCATGGCGTTCAGAGAGCTAGCGGGCCGGGGATAGCCGATTGGTCTTCGGTGACATCGCAACGGAAAAGCCTGTTATAACCACATCGGATGTTTACGGTCAGCAGACCAGTCGTGATGGATCGGCGGGGCTCTGTGTCGGCAATAAAGGGTCCAGGTCAATTGGCAAAAGAGGTATTGAAGCCCACGAAGTAGCGGGTATAACTCTTCGGCTAGCCGGGAGATGGGCCTAGCTCGAGGCCAGCTCAAGTCTAACTGGTGCTTGCTTCGGGACAGAGGCATTAGCRAGCGGTAGCCACTCGATTGCAGCTAGCTAGCCGCGATGATCCGSTGTAATGGCCCAGAGCTTGTGGCAGGAATCCGATGATGTGATGGAGAAAAGCAGTCCAATATGCTCTGGGTTGATATCGCGCTGTGCAGGCTGGCAGGTATTGACCGAGCTAAAGGTGAAGACTGCTAGCCGTGGCTAACAGTGACTACTAGCTAGTAGCTAGTTAGCTGGCTAGCTTCTGATGGAGGTTCCAGTTATAACGTATACAAATATCAGGTCTGTACCACATTGTGTMAGGCAGGTTYCAGGAAAGTATATTMAGATCGTAGATGGAAAGTGAGATTAAAATATGTAKAAAAAAAACGATGAGATCGACTATTTACATAGGACAAGACGGGACAAGACAAACACACGRCCGACTGCTACGCCATCTTGTACATGCACTCAGTCTCCCTGCAGACAGCCTTATACAATCTCTCAATATGCATTAATGAAGATTTCTGCAATCTATTAGAAATATGGATCCACTGCTGAGTCAGGGAATCTGAGGCTCCAAATAGGGGGGAAATGGGGGGAGGGGTTAAGTGTGTTGGCAGAGAGCTAATACACACACACACACACACACCACTAGGCTAACAGAAAGGAGCATCATCATCATGACCATTACATTACCTAAATCATCTAGCTAACCCTCCCTCCCTCTCTTCCTCCCTCCCTCCTACCACTCACTCATTCAAAAGCTATTTATAGCTCTGAGTGAGTAGGGAATCAGGTAGTTCATCATTGGGCTGTCGTTGATTTGTAGGCCTACCACTCTGATTATTAATTATGTTAGGATGTTCTGTAATATTCAGTATTGAAGTTCATACCTCTGGGAGATGGATTTAATCAAAACCGAACACTAAATGGCTAAGTTTAACTCGAAAAACAGAGAAAAACTTTTTGATTGAAGGAAAGATTGTCCAAATTGAATCCAACTGACACTCAAATTACTCCCATCAGGTTCAAGGAAGCGGAATTGTTTTTATAACAGTACATAATTCATTTGAGAGAGCATAAGAGTGAGAAAGAGYAAGTGAGAGAATACTGATGAGAAGCAATTAATTATTTAACGAGAGCAGGGAGAAGAGTAAAAGACTGTTGCGTTCACRCAGTCTCTCTGTTCCCTGTTGAGCTCAAAGTACTTAGTGAATGATTCCTCTCTGAGTCTTTGAGGCCACTGGCCTTCTGAAGSCCAACACTCCAGGGTATGTAACAACAATACCTGGGACCCCTACAAAGTGCTTTGGTCAGAATAATATCTACAGTATTTTTCAGAGGAACTCAGATGAATAGTCTGTCTCTTTAAAAAAATATTAAATATTAAAGTGAAKCTTTAAAGCGATACATACAGAATAACTTCAGTTTACAGTAGTTTGTGATTAGCACATGCACGCATACACAGAGGGTTAAACTAGTTAAAACAACGTCATACTGAATGGAAAACTGGATTGGCGTCATTTCAACCAGTTTTACCCACTGGGTGTGACCATCAGTTTTAATACTAAGCCTGWTTTTGCAAARTGTTAACACAWATGTTAGAAGGAGCACCAGTAGTACTTTARCCCTGCCTACATGTACAAATTACCTGGACTAACCTGTACCCCTGCAGATTGACTTGGTATAGCTTCGTTATTGTTATTTTCTTGTGTTCCTTTTTATTAAATGTTGTACTTTAGTGTATTTACAGTAGTAKATATTTTATTAACTCTATTTCTTGAACTGCATTGTTGGTTAAGGGCTTGTAAGTAAGCATTTCACTGTAAGGTAAAATACACCTGTTGTATTCAGCAAATGTGACAAATAAAATATGATTACATTTGATTTGAGTAGTATCATTGTTAATGACTGCTGACTCTGAAGATCAGACCCATATCTAACTCATCTACCTCCCTTCATCACACCTGCCAGTGTCTGTGTGATAAACTGGGGATTCATCCTGGTTGACAACTCCACAGTGTTCCCCTCTCAGAGTGCAAAGAACGTGTGACCCTGGAGAACACCCTGTTGTGATCTGCAAACATCAAACATCAAACATCCTGCAGGTTCATGCTCTACAACATCCATAGATGTTACCTCACACAGGAAGCGGCTCAYGTCCTAATCCAGGCAGTTGTCCTCTCCTGTCTGGACTACTGCAACTCACTGTTGGCTGGGCTCCCAGCTTGTGCCGTCAAACCCCTGCAACTTATCCAGAATGCAGCAGCCCGCCTGGTTTTCAACCTTCCCAAGTTCTCTCATGTCACCCTGCTCCTCCGCACAATCCACTGGCTTCCAGTTGAAGCTCGCATCCACTACAAGACCATGGTGCTTGCCTACGGAGCAGCAAGAGGAACTGCCCCTCCCTACCTTCAGGCTGTGCTCAAACCCTACACCCCAACCCGAGCACTCCGTTCTGCCACCTCAGGTATCTTGGCCCTCCCACTCCTACAGGAGGGCAGCTCCCGCTCAGCTCAGTCCCAAGCTCTTCTCTGTCCTGGCTCCCCAATAGTGCAACCAGCTTCCCCCTGAATCTAGTCCCTGCCCATCTTCTTCAACCCTACCTCTTCAAACAGTATCAMAAATAATCCTCCTCCTCACCTTTCAAAAAAGAACTTCACCAACACTTGCACTTGATCCCCCCTAACTCTGACTCTACTGACAGCTACGTTATTGAGGAAAGATGTGCTTTCTATGCCTGTGATATGTGGCTGTCTCACCTAGCTATCTTAAGATGAATGAACTAACTATAAATCGCTCTGGATAAGAGCATCTGCTAAATGACTGAAATGTAAAAGTAACATTTTGTAAGGCTACAGTTATTTCTGGAGCTAAATCCTTTTCTTGAAGGGGGGGACARTGTTGGTTACTTCAAATCAAATACAATTTTATTTGGCACATGTGCCGTATACAACAGGTGTAGACTTGAAATGCTTACCTTTAAATGCTTACCTTGAAATGCTTACTTACGAGCCCTTTCCAAACAATGCAGAGTTAAACAGTAAGACAAATTTGCAAAATAAAATACAATATTCAATCTGAATAATTGATCTACTGTATGTATCACCGCCATTCACTGGAGGCATGTGTTTATCACTGTAAAATGAATGTTGCTTACTTTAGGCAGATAATATTTCGGCAGTTTGATTTTGAGGAATGGATCCCTCTGGTTGGAAACATAGTAGCTGACCTGTCCTGCTCTAGTAACCTGTAACACATTGAGCCAAGACACTGAGTATTCAGTGTTCACTTCCCTTTGTGTTCACACAAAGGGTATWCTCTTTGATTTCAACATGAATTAACTACTTGGATTAATCTAAAACATTCATAAATGTATCAATCGTTACTTATCTTGCAACCTTCACCCAAGTGATCATGCATGACATTGTTTATGATGTAAAGATATATACTTCATTGTCAGAGAAGAACATTGATGCATAAGAAATGTAAATGGCTATTTCCGGACTTTACTATTGAGAAAATAACTATAAAATCTCCTGGCTAGCATACAGAGGGAACTGCTACTCTCACGTCCTCTCCTGTTGTCAATGCCCTTTGTGGTTTTGGAGGTAGACTTGGGTAAATATCTCGTAGGGACAATCAATAGCCTCATTATTCTCTGTCAAGAGAAATCTTTAACTTTCCCAAGCAATGCTCAGTGGCCTGTCTTAGGAAAGTCATCCTTATTGATACCAGCGCCTCGGCAAGCAAACACTCGAGCTGTTAGCTGCTGTTAGCCTATGCAGTCTAAACACCGCGAGCAGGGAAGAAAGTGCTAGAAACCTGTAATTAGAGCACAGGATTCGGAGGGTATCAGGATAGGAGAACATTTTTCGGCAACAAAAGTGTGATTGTCCTAGCGTCAGCATTAAGTAGCAATTTATTTAATCCACTTCCTCTTTCGTAATTCCATTAATCGAGAATTTATCTACAAAACAAGCTGCTGGCTTTCTGCGTTGGAAAAGGGGGAGGTGTAATAGGCTCATTATTACATGACAGAACCAATTAGGCCTCTTAGTGTACTGTTCAATTGGAGGGAGGGAAGGTGAGGTGAGAGGGAGAACGAGAGAGAGAAGGAGGGCGCGAGGGAGAGAGAGAAAGACAGAGAGAGCGAGAGAGAGACAGAGAGCGAGAGAGGGGAAGAAAGAGAGAGAGAAATAAATAATTGGGGAGGGAAGATCAGTGGGCACAGTGAACGCTCGCCAGAAACAGTCCCACGTGCAAATGAGTTAAAAAGCTAAAAATCGATGGAGAGTAACCAGGGGCAGATTTGAACTGAAAGAGAAATTGGGATGATGGATTTTTCTTGCCCTGCTTTTGCAGAATCCATTTGTCTGTGAAGCAACGCTAGAAAACATTGTAGGTTCCCTGAACTGAAGATCCGGTCAGAGGTTTATGTTGAGTGGTTGTGGGTTTAGTTAGGGAGAGTGTGGTCAAACGTGGTTGAGGYATCTCGAAGACCACAGATCTTTATTCTCAGGCCGTATTCTGGCAGGATGATTCCAAACATTTGTAAGGCCAGAATTTTTCCTGACTATGAAGAGGTTTTGGCCCTGTGTTGGCTATAACTATATGTTTTCCCAAGGGATCATATGTAGGGCTAGGAGTTCTTCTTGAACCCCTGACATAGGCTACTAGAGGCTAGAGTTTCCCGGTCAAGCCACACGCTAAAGGGAAAACTCCTGGATCTAATTGAAATAGTTAGGACAAGGAGCTTTACTTGACCTGACCTAGAAAAACTTCTGGCCCAAATGAATGTTCTAATAGAAATACATGCACAACTCTCCACTTCAAACAACTAGGTAGGCCTTTGGAGTTCAATTTGGATGGAAAAGTTATTTATACTGGACTCGATTGGCGGGATAATTATTCCTATTTACTTTAAATTCATGCATCCTCATTTGCACAATGTCAAACTAAATACTATGCAGATAGCTGGAGCGAAATAACCCCAAAACTGCACTAGCTCTACTTAGAATTAAGCACATTACCATTTCAGATGTCTCTCTCTCTCTCTCACAAATTAAGATTAATATGACATACTAGGAGACTGGTGTGGAAGAATATAAAACTCCCTAAGTTTCACATCTGAACCAGAATAGTGTGCAAATGCAGACTCTCGAATGAAGGTTCAAACAAAAGGTTTGCAAATTTTACATATGTCATGCAAGGTGCCTTTTCTTCATACAGCATGTGTCTCTCTTGTTTCTTTGACAATAGAAATTATGGAAATAGCTAGAAATAAAATACCCATGCAGCATAACAACCGGTGACGGTTCAGAGGCGAGAATGACATGAATCCATTTACATATTCAGATTGCAAAATGAACAATTAAAAAACGTTGCGTCTTTCAATGGTCCCCAAATCTATTCTAATCAAGAACATGCTGCCGTTAATACAATGTGTCAAAATCACAATGAATCATAAATATTATGTTTCATGAATTACAGTTGAATCGCTCTATCATACCATTTCCTCACACCTGAGAATCAACTAGTTGTTATATGTGGTGTTGTAAAATATGCAAATCCCCTCCCTGTCCTAGACAAACCAAGTTGTGTGTAATACATAACACGTATCGTTCAAGGCTAACGATGCACATCCTATGCAATGCATCATGGTCTACATACAATATATTCTCCTCAGACAGAACCTTACCTGAATAAACATATAGTCATCTTGGACCACCAGTGAGCTGATGTCAATGTATCCGGGGAGGGGTAGTTTCTGTTGGGCTCTGAGCARGTTYGAGCCTGGCATGTTAATTACTGAATACCTGCAAGATGAGGAAATAGAGATTYCTGTATATCTGGATTAATACAGCTGTTGATCATGCCCCCTATTCCTGGGAAGGTGAGGATGCCTGGAAACCGAGGCTATATGTCTGTATGAATTGAACTTGAGGGAACTTTTGTATGGTTTGTGATTGACATGCAATAGAGGAGATAGTGTTAAACTTGTGACAGTGTACTGATTTATTTATTTATAAATATACACTGCTCAAAAGAATAAAGGGAACACTTAAACAACACAATGTAACTCCAAGTCAATCACACTTATATGAAATCAAACTGTCCACTTAGGAAGCAACACTGATTGACAATKAATTTCACATGCTGTTGTGCAYATGGAATAGACAAAAGGTGGAAATTATAGGCATTTAGCAAGACACCCCCAAAAAAGGAGTGATTCTGCAGGTGGTGACCACAGACAACTTCTCAGTTCCTATACTTCCTGGCTGATGTTTTGGTCACTTTTGAATGCTGGCGGTGCTCTCACTCTAGTGGTATGGTAGCATGAGACAGAGGAGTCTACAATCGCTCACACAGTGGCTCAGGTAGTGCAGTTCATTAGGATGGCTGCTAATGCGAGTCGGTTGTGGCAAAAACAAAAGGTGTTGCTGTGTCTTCAGTGTAGTGTCCAGAGCATGGAGGCGCTCCCGGAGACAGTGCCAGTACCATCAGGAGACCGTGGAGGCAGGCCGTAGGGGAGGGCAACAACCCCAGCAGCAGGACCGCTACCTTCCGCCTTTGTGCAAGGGAGGTGGCCAGCTGGCCAGAGCCCTGTCAAAATGACCTCACAGCAGGCCTACAAATGTGCATGTGTCAGCATTATGGTTCACAAGGGGGTCTGAGGATCTCATCTCAGTACTATGGCAGTCCAGGACTTAACCGTCTGCCGAGCAACATGGTAGGGCTTGTGCGGCCCCACAAAGAAATGCGCCACCTGCACACCATGACTGACCGACGGCCAAACCGGGTCATGCTGGAGGATGTTGCAGGCCAGCAGAACGCTTTCTCACGCGGCGTCTCCAGACTCTGTCACGGTCCTGTCACATGTGCTCATGGTGCTCTAGTGTGAACCACTGCCTTTCAACATCTGTTGAAGAGACGGGGCCAGTGGTCGTAATTTGCCATTTGGTGTTCTCCTGGCAAATGCCAAACGTCTGCACGGTGCTGGGCTGTAGAGCACAACCCCCACTGTGGACGTCGGGCCCTCATACCACCCTCATGGAGTCTGTTTCTGACCGTTGGGCAGACACAGTGCACATTTGTGGCCTGCTGGAGGTCATTTGCAGGGCCTCTGGCAGGTGCACCTCTTTGCACAAAGGCGGAGGTAGGCGGTCCTGCTGCTGGGTTGTTGCCTCCATACGGTCCTCCTCCACGTCTCCTGATGTACTGGCCTGTCTCCCTGGTAGCGCCTCCATGCTCTGGACACTACGCTGACAGACAACGCAAACCTTTTTTGCCACAGGCTCGCATTGATGTGCCATCCTGGATGAACTGCACTACCTGAGCCACTTGTGTGGGTTGTAGACTCCGTCTCATGCTACCACTAGAGTGAGAAGCCACCCGCCAGCATTCAAAAGTGACCAAAAACATCAGCCAGGAAGCATAGGAACTGAGAAGTTGTCTGTGGTCACCACCTGCAGAATCACTCCTTTTTTGGGGGTGTCTTGCTAATTGCTATAATTTCCACCTTTTGTCTATTCCATTTGCACAACAGCATGTGAAATTTATTGTCAATCAGTGTTGCTTCCTAAGTGGACCAGTTTGATTTCACAGAAGTGTGCATTGACTTGGAGTTACATTGTGTTGTTGTTTAAGTGTTCCTTTATTTTTTTGAGCAGTGTATATATATATATATAATATATATATATATTTAATAATATCACCCAGCAGTGCTATCTTCAGAGTTACATCCAAGGTAAATGTTGCAATTCTTCAGCCATTCCTGAACTTGTGACAAAAACAAGCTACAGTGCATTGAAAAAGTATTCAGACCCACTTGACTTTTCCACATTTGTTACGTTAACGTCTTAGTCTAAAATTGGTTTTCTCCTCATTTAATCTACACACAATACCTATACTAACACAAAACATGTATTGAAAAAATACTCACAGATACCTTAATTACATAAAGTAGTTTCAGACCATTTGCTGTAAAAATACAAATTAGCTCAGGTGCATCCTGTTTGCATTGATGTTCCTTACCTGTGGTAAATTCAATTGATTGGACATGATTTGGAAAGGCACACACCTGTCTATATAAGGTCCCACAGCTGACAGTCGCATGTCAGAGCAAAAAAACAAGCCATGAGGTCGAAGGAATTGTCTGTAGAGCGTCGAAGAGGATTGTGTGGAGGCACAGATTTGGGGAAGGGTAATGCAGAATTGAAGGTCCCCAAGATCACAGTGGCATCAATCATTCTTAAATGGAAGAAGATTTGGAATAACCAATACTCTTCCTAGAGTGGCCACCCGCCGCCTAATTGAGCAATCGGGGGAGAAGGGCCTCTGTCAAGGAAGGTGACCAAGAATCCCGATGGTCACTCTGACAGAGCTCCAGAGTTCCTCAGTGGAGATGGAGAACCTTCCAGAAGGACAAAACATCTCTGCAGCACTCCACAAATCAGGCCTTTATTGTAGAGTGGCAAGACGGAAGCCATCCTCAGTAAAAGCGAACATGACAGCCCGCTTGAGTTTTCCAAAAGGCATCTATATGGCAAGAAAACACAAAGATTCTCAGTTCTGATGAAAACCAAGAATTGAACTTTTGGGCCTGAATGCCAAATGTAACGTCTTGGAGAACTGGCACCATCCTTACGGTGAAACATGGTGGTGCACTATCACGCTGTGGGAATGTTTTTCAGCGATAGGGACTAGAAGACCTAGTCAGGATCGAGAGGAAGATGAATGGAGTAAAGTACAGAGAGATCTATTGATGAAATCTGGCTCCAGAGTGCTCAGGACATCAGACTGGGGCGAAGGGTTCACCTTCCAACAGGACAACGACTTAACCACACAGCCAAAACAACGCAGGAGTGGCTTTGGACAAGTCTCTGAATGTCTTGAGTGGGCCCAGCCGAGCCCGATCAAACATCTCTAGAGAACTTGAAAAAACTGTGCAGAGATTATCCCCAACCAACATGACAGAGCATGAGACGATCTGCAAGAGAAGAATGGGAAAAACTTCCAAATAAAATCAGGTGTGCGAAGCTTATGGTGGCATACCAGAAGACTCGAGTCTGTAATCACTGTTAAAGGTGCTTCAACAAAGTACTCACATTAAAGGTTCTGAATACTGATATAAATGTGATATCTGTAGTTTTTTTGTGTTGAATACTGGATTGATAATTCATTCCTTTTTTAGAATAAGACTGTAACGTAACAAATGTGGAAAAGGTCAAGGGGTCTTAATACTTTCCCCCCACCAGTGTATGTTGTGATTTTCCATTCTACATAATGGTACTTGTTTCCACACATAATCTAAAGTATGTAAGTTGAGGTTTGTCACTATTCAACATGATCAACCTGTGAATCATCTCTTGTGTACAGAACCTAAACTGTCTCTCGATTTCCGGGGCTCTACCAACAGCAGCAGCAGATAGCTAGAATAAACAATCTCACAATTTCACCTATGGAGGACTGTGACCTTGGCTGGCGTTGCCGGTGCGAGTTATAGAGCTGACACTCCCAGGGTGAGAGGGATGAGAGGGAAAGGCCATATTAATCAAGTGTCATGCACTGCATTTATCAGGCGTGGGGTAAATCCACTGTCTCTCCCCTGGACACGGACGCTCTAAACCCAGGGTAGAAATGTATTCTTGACAGACATCTCACTCTCTTCTATCCTTAGAGAGAGCTGATAATTGGACTGCGAATGTGGGGGCGTTTCTCTGCTTGTGGTGTGTGACAGGAGAGAGAGAAGGTGTGGCTGTGTGTGTGTGTAGTAATGCTACTGCCACGTCCATATAGGGGCGGGGTGCTGCCTCCATGTTGCAACCAGATACAGACCTGGAGTATTAAAGAAGAAGAGAGAAGGAAGACCTGAAGAGGAAGGAGGGAAAAACAGGAGGGAGAGATTGGAGGTGAAGTGAAGAGAGGAAAAAGTAGGAGAGGCAGGAAGAAAGAGAAGAAAGGACAACAAACAGAGGGATGAGCATTCTCCACAGGGATATCTCCACTCCAGATATTGTCACGCTCCTGAGATTAGTCTTTAGCCTGTCTATGTGATTAGTTCACCTCGGCCGCCCATCCCCGACTTCAGGGTTCCGCTTTATGTTTCCTCCAGTGTGATTTATCCTGTGTTCTCCTCCTGCCCAGTTTCGTCCTTGTACTGTTTCCAAGCTCACCAGTGTTTTTTCTAGTTTCTCTGCTGCTTTTTGCATTGTCCTTCTTTTCGTAGTACCTCCTCGGTTGTCGAAACCTTGCTGTTTCTGGACTTTTTCAGCACTGCCTGCCTGACGCATTTGCCCTGCCTTGACCACGATAGCCTGTCTCGTGTACGCGACTCTGTACCCGTTCCTGGAGCTCTGATCTGGTTTTGCTTTTCGTCTGTCCACGACCATCTCTCCTTTGGCGCTACCCTTCTGGGATTAATAGACAATGTGCCAAGACTACC
>NC_036838.1:1462478-1472286 GCF_002910315.2 Salvelinus sp. IW2-2015 | reverse complement strand
CCACGCCAAACCGTCATGCTGGAAGGATGTTGCAAGGCCAGCAGAACCGTTTCTCCACGGGCGTCTCCAGACTCTGTCACGGCCCTGTCACATGTGCTCATAGTGCTCAGTGTGAACCTGCTTTCATCTGTGAACAGCACAGGGCGCCAGGGGCCGAATTTGCCAATCTTTGGTGTTCTCCTGGCAAATGCCAAACGTCTGCACGGTGCTGGGCTGTAAGGCACAAACCCCCCTGTGGACGTCGGGCCCTCATACCACCCTCATTGGAGTCTGTTTCTGACCGTTGAGCAGACACAGCACATTTGTGTGCCTGCTGGAGGTCATTTTGCAGGGCTCTGGCAGTGCACCTCTTGCACAAAGGCGGAGGTAGCGGTCCTGCTGCTGGGTTGTTGCCTCCTTACGGTCTCCTTCCACGTCTTCCTGATGTACTGGCCTGTCTCCCTGGTAGCGCCTCCATGCTCTGGACACTACGCTGACAGCAACAGCAAACCTTTTTTGCCACAGCTCGCATTGATGTGCCATCCTGGATGAACTGCACTACCTGAGCCACTTGTGTGGGTTGTAGACTCCGTCTCATGCTACCACTAGAGTGAGAGCCACCCGCCAGCATTCAAAAGTGACCAAAAACATCAGCCAGGAAGCATAGGAACTGAGAAGTTGTCTTGTGGTCACCACCTGCAGGAATCACTCCTTTTTTGGGGGTGTCTTGCTAATGCTATAAATTTCCACCTTTTGTCTATTCCATTTGACAACAGCATGTGAAATTTTTGTCAATCAGTGTTGCTTCCTAAGTGGACCAGTTTGATTTCACAGAAGTGTGCATTGACTTGGAGTTAATTACATTGTGTTGTTTAAGTGTTCCCTTTATTTTTTTGAGCAGTGTATATATATATATATATATATATATATATTTAATAATATCACCCAGCAGTGCTATCTTCAGAGTTACATCCAGGTAAATGTTGCAATTCTTCAGCCATTCCTGAACCTGTGACCAAAAACAAGCTACAGTGCATTGAAAAAGTATTCAGACCACTTGACTTTTTCCACATTTTGTTACGTTACAGTCTTAGTCTAAAATTGGTTTTCTCCCTCATTAATCTACACACAATACCCTATAACAACAAAACAAACATGTATTAAAAATACTCAACAGAAATACCTTAATTACATAAGTATTCAGACCATTTGCTGTAAAAATACAAATTTAGCTCAGGTGCATCCTGTTTGCATTGATGTTCCTACCTGTGGTAAATTCAATTGATTGGACATGATTTGGAAAGGCACACACCTGTCTATATAAGGTCCCACAGCTGACAGTGCATGTCAGAGCAAAAAAACAAGCCATGAGGTCGAAGGAATTGTCTGTAGAGCGTCGAGAGAGGATTGTGTGGAGGCACAGATTTGGGGAAGGGTAATGCAGAATTGAAGGTCCCCAAGATCACAGTGGCATCAATCATTCTTAAATGGAAGAAGTTTGGAATAACCAATACTCTTCCTAGAGCTGGCCACCCGGCCTAATTGAGCAATCGGGGGAGAAGGGCCTCTGTCAAGGAGGTGACCAAGAATCCGATGGTCACTCTGACAGAGCTCCAGAGTTCCTCAGTGGAGATGGGAGAACCTTCCAGAAGGACAAACATCTCTGCAGCACTCCACAAATCAGGCCTTTATTGTAGAGTGGCCAGACGGAAGCCACTCCTCAGTAAAAGGCACATGACAGCCCGCTTGGAGTTTTCCAAAAGGCATCTATAGGACWYSAAAAAAACAAGATTCTCAGMTCTGATGAAACCAAGATTGAACTTTTGGGCCTGAATGCCAAATGTAACGTCTMGAGGAACCTGGCACCATCCTTACGGTGAAACATGGTGGTGGCACTATCACGCTGTGGGAATGTTTTTCAGCGATAGGGACTAGAAGACTAGTCAGGATCGAGAGGAAGATGAATGGAGTAAAGTACAGAGAGATCTTTGATGAAATCTGCTCCAGAGTGCTCAGGACATCAGACTGGGGCGAAGGTTCACCTTCCAACAGGACAACGACCTTAACCACACAGCCAAAACAACGCAGGAGTGGCTTTGGGACAAGTCTCTGAATGTCCTTGAGTGGCCCAGCCAGAGCCCGATCAAACATCTCTAGAGAGACCTGAAAATAACTGTGCAGAGATTATCCCCAACCAACATGACAGAGCATGAGACGATCTGCAGAGAAGAATGGGAAAAACTCTCCAAATACAGGTGTGCGAAGCTTATGGTGGCATACCCCAGAAGACTCGAGTCTGTAATCACTGTTAAAGGTGCTTCAACAAAGTACTCATTAAAGGTTCTGAATACTGATATAAATGTGATATCTGTAGTTTTTTTTGTTGTTGATACTGGATTGATAATTCAATCCTTTTTAGAATAAGACTGTAACGTAACAAAATGTGGAAAAGGTCAAGGGGTCTTAATACTTTCCCACCAGTATGTTGTGATTTCCATTCTATAATGGTACTTGTTTCATACATACAGTATGTAAAGTTGTAGGTTTGTCACTATTCAACATGATCAACTGTGATCATTCTCTGTGTACAGAAACTAAACTGTCTCTGATTCCGGGGCTCTACCAACAGCAGCAGCAGATAGCTAGAATAAACAATCTCACAATTTCACCTATGGAGGACCTTGGGTGGCGTTGCCGTGGCGAGTTATAGAGCTGACACTCCCAGGGTGAGAGGGATGAGAGGGAAAGGCCATATTAATCAAGTGTCATGCACTGCATTTATCAGTGGGGTAAATCCACTGTCTCTCCCCTGGGACACGACGCTCTAAACCCAGGGTAGAAATMTATTCCTTGACAGACTCTCACTCTCTTCTATCCTTAGAGAGCTGATAATTGGACTGCGAATGTGGGGGCGTTTCTCTGCTGTGTGTGTGACAGAGAGAGAGAGAGGTGTGTGTGTGTGTGTGTGTAGTGCTACTCACGTCCATTAGGGGGGTGTGCCTCCATGTGAACCAGATACAGACCTGGATTAAAGAAGAAGAGAGAAGGAAGGATGAAGAGGAGGAGGGAAAAACAGGATGGGAGAAGATTGGGTGAAGTGAAGAGGAGGAAAAAAGAGGAGAGGAGGGAAGAGAAAGAGAGAAGACAACAAACAGAGGGAGATGAGTCTCAGCAGGGATARTCCACTCCAGATATTGTCACGCCCTGATCTGTTTTACCTGTCCTTGTGATTGTCTCCACCACCCCCTTCAGGTGTCGCTTATTTTCCCCAGTGTATTTATCCCTGTGTTTCTCTTGCCAGTTCGTCTTGTATGTTTCCAAGTCAACCAGTGTTTTTCTAGTTCTCCTGCTTTTTGCATTGTCCTTTTTCTAGTCCTCCCGGTTTTGAACCTTGCCTGTTTCTGGACTTTTTACCTGCCTGCCTGACCATTCTGCCTGCCTTGACCACAAGCCTGTCTCTGTACCACTCTGTACCTCCTGGACTCTGATCTGGTTTTGACCTTTCGCCTGTCCACGACCATTCTCTTGCCTACCCCTTTGGATTAATAGACATTGCAAGACTCCAACCATCTGCCTCCTGTGTCTGCATTTGGGTCTCGTCTTGTGATGTCTCATTTCAGCATTGTCTCAACAATGATGGCAATAAAATAGCAATGCCTTTCCTTGTGAGGACATTCTCCCCAGAGATGTGTCACAAATTGTCACATTACCCTTAGCTACCCCACAGCAACACCCAGACGCTGTAGGTTTGTTATTCTACCAAAAAAGTGGTATCTGTCACAAAAGCTTGAATAGGCAGCAACCTAAATATGGTATTTATTTAGTCAGGCACTGTATAACGGCAAGGCTGTGCCACATAATACAAGTCACTGTACTGTATATCACTGTATTATGTCATTTTATTGGGTAGAGTGAAATACCTTGGACCGATATGGCGTTCCTATAGTGTGATGTATGTCATTCCTGGTGGAGTGAGACTGATAAACTCATTGTCTGTAAGCCTGGCTTGGAGGGCCCGGGTACTAATTTTGACTGTCAGAGTTTAAAGTCCTTGATGGGGTTGGAACAAGGATGGATCGAGCAAATTATTTAGGTTATGTGATGAAAAGCAGACCCCGAATTCATGCAAATTACTATGGACTATAGCTTGCGGAAGCTCGACACACACCACACACACACAGCACACACACACACAACACACACACACACACACACACACACACACACACACACACACACACACACACACACACTACACACACACACACACACACACACACATCACACACACCACACACACCACACCCACACACACCACCCCTACATCTCTAGGAGGAAAAGCAACGAAGCTATATTTGTGATGAGTGTTTATTTATTTATTTTTATTTATTTAACCTTTATTTAACCAGGTAGGCAAATTGAAGAACACGTTTCTTTCAGTTACCAATTGCGACCTGGCCAAGATAAAGCAAAGCAGTTCGACACTACAACAACACATAGTTACACATGGATGTAAAAAAACATATAGTCATAATAACAGTGAAGAAAAAATAAATAATAATAAGTCTATTATACATGTGAGCAAGTGAGGTGAGATAAGGGAGGTGAAGCAAACAAATATATGTATAAATAAATAAATAAATAAATAAAAATATAAAAGGCCATGGAGGTGAAGTGAATACAACAAGCAGATAAAAATAAAACTAAAAAAACCTGGAATGGTGGTTTGGCAGCGGAAGAAAGTGCAAGTAGAGACAGAAAATAATGGGGTGCAAAGGAGCAAAAATAAATTAATAAAAATAACAGTAGGTAAAATGAGGTAGTTGTTTGGGCTAAATTGTAGATGGGTTATGTACAGGTGCAGTAATCTATGAGCTGCTCTGACACGCTGGTGCTTAAAGCTAGTGAGGGAGATAGGTGTTTCCAATTTCAGAGATTTTTGTAGTTCGTTCCAGTCATTGGCAGCAGAGAACTGGAAGGAGAGGCGTCCAAAGGAAGAATTGGTTTTGGGGGTGACTAGAGAGATATACCTGCTGGAGCGCGTGCTACAGATAGTGCTGCTCATGGTGAGAGCGAGCAGAGATAAGGGGGGACTTTACCTAGCAGGGTCTTGTAGATGACCTGGAACAGTGGGGTTTTGGCGCGACGAGTATGAAGCGAGGCAGCCAACGAGAGTGTACAGGTCGGCAGTGGTGGGTAGTATATATGGGGCTTTGGTGAAAAACGGATGGCACTGTGATAGACTGCATCCAATTTATTGAGTAGGGTTTTGGAGGCTTATTTTGGTAAATGACATCACCGAAGTCGAGGATTGGTAGGATGGGTCAGTTTACAAGGGTATGTTTGGCAGCATGAGTAAAGGATGCTTTGGTTGCGGAATAGGAAGTCCAATTCTAGATTTGACTTTGGATTGGAGATGTTTGATGTGAGTCTGGAAGGAGAGTTTACCAGTCTAATCAGCTCGAGCTAATCAGTCCTAGAGATATTTGTAGTCTAGTCCACATACTACTACTTTTCTACAGGGTTGGCCTCCACTGTGTTCTTGAAATTTCAGTAGCTAAAAACCAAATGAGCTAAGTGATGTGCTTCTTGTGACAGGCGGGCAGGGCACAAAGAGGCGCGACGGAGATCGAAGTAGACTGCATTTGGTTGTTGTATTCCCTCTAAGTAGGCAGCGTTCGGAGCCGGATGAGGAGATGCTGCATAATGGCATTCGCACAGCTCGTCACTGGAGAGTTTTGTTGGGAACCAGTGGTGGAATTACATGAAGGGCAGAAAGTCATTAGGGAATAGTGTCGTTGCGTAAGGAGTGTGGATCATGAGGTTAGGAGAATCAACACCTACGACAGTCAAGAGCGACATCATTGTAGGTATGACTACGAACGATAGGAGAGTCTTGGTTAGCAGAATTGTCAGACCTTAGATAGGCACTCCGCTCATCAGAGATATCTCGCCAGAAGGAGACCCGTGCACACATACAAGAACACCGTGCTCCAATCCAACAGAGTCTTACACATCTCGACTGAATCGTGCTCGATCAGATGAGTAGTTCGCGGTGAACCAAGGCGCTGAGGCACTCATTTTGACGAAACCCAAGGCTGTCGAGTCCTTCGACTCCATGCGTAGGCATCGCTGAGATTGATCTCTGATCATGACGTACAACCAAGCTGGCACGCCGTCAATAATACACGTTTGCTGCACAGTATTTGTTTCCTTTATTAGTGGACGGTTGGCGATGTCGTTATGAGCCTTACGAGCTTCGGTTGGCTGAGGTGCACATTGACAGATTCTCGAAACAGAATTTGGAATTGAGCGGAGGTAGGTTTGTGGTGGGCCAGTCGAACATGTAACGGTTAATTCTGTTTTGTTGATGCTTCTTCGACAGACGTTAGAAATTAGGCAGGGATAGCGATTTAGATATAGGTCTGTAGCAAGTTAGGGTCAAGGGTCGCCCCACTTTGAAGGGGTGTTTGTTGAAGGGATATAAATAAGGACCTCGTTGGGAATAAAAATAAGCTTCCGTAGCATAGTCTTCCAATTGTGGGTAACGGCACGCAACGAAAGAGGTTGTTAAGAGTACGTTAATCAGCCGCGGTGCGCAACATTGCTTTCAGCAGTTTAACGGTCCCCTTGTAATTATCTGGGTCTTTAGGAAGGAAGATCGGTCAGTTGCATGGCTAATTCATTGCTGTGGCTCACTGTTGTTAAGGGCTCGGCAAGATTCTTGCAGGCTCATTTATGGACATCTCATAGCTGACGTATTGGGAGAAAGAGAACTGGTTGGAAGCTGCTGTTGGGTAGCCTCCGATGGTTGTAGCAGGTAGTGCTTTGTTGTCCGGGGTAGCGGGCACGAACCATGCATCGCGAAAGCTTATTGTGGCAGCGTTGAAACTGACTTATTGAAATTCTCATTTAAGTTATGTCGGACAGCTTTGTTCGGTGGTGACCAGCTGTTTTAGCTCTACTGTTCTCAGAGCGTTGGGTAACGATGGAGGAGGTTTGTTCATCTAATTTTATGTATTTCATGAGACTTATCCAGGTTGATACCACGATTATTTCCTTTATCTTTGAATTTTGTGTTATAGACAGTGTTAGTCAAATTTACTAATGCTGAATAAATGCTAGCTGTGCTGTTCTCATACTTGCCTGCTATGTATAATTTTGGTTCTCGGCTTCCTTGTAAACTGTTGCATGGTCACGGGGCTGTTTCTCGATGCTATATGCACGCAGCCTGATAATCGGATGTTTTCTCTGTCTTCGTTAAGCGCACGAGGTCAGTCGTCATGGAGTAGATAATTATTGTTGTGGTTCTTTTTCTGATTCTGTTCTTAATTAATATGTTCTGTTGATGTGGGCCATTGCTTACTTCATTACTGAGTTGCAGCGGCGTATTGTGGTACCATTATAAAAATTATATTTGACTACTAGTGCATATCTCTTACTGAACTGGGTATGTGAAGTTATCGATATCCTTCTCAGTGATACCCCGGCGCAGTGTCGATTTAGAAAGGCTGCTTCTTGCGGTAAGTGTTTCAGGAGCGTTTGACAGTGATGAGTGGAGGTCGTTTGACCGCTGACCCATTACGGATACAGGCAATGAGGCAGTGATCGCTGAGATCTTGGTTGAAAACAGCAGAGGTGTATTTGGAGGGGAAGTTTCTTGAGGAATGATATCTGTGAGGGTACCCGAGTTTACGGAATTGGGGTGGTACCTGGTAGGTTCCTTGATAATTTGTGTGAGATGAGGGCATCAAGCTTAGATTGTAGGGTGGCTGGGGTTTTCTTTGAGCATGTTCAAATTTAGGTCGCCTAGCAGCACGAACTCTGAAGATAGATGGGGGGCAATCAGTTCACATATAGTGTCCAGAGCCAGCTGGGGCAGAGGGTGGTCTATAGCAGGCAGGCAACGGTGAGAGACTTGTTTTTAGAGAGGTGGATTTTTAAAAGTAGAAGTTCAAATTGTTTGGGAACAGACCTGGATAGTAAGACAGAAATCTGCAGGCAGTCTTTGCAGTAGATTGCAACCCGCCCCTTTGGCCGTTCTATCTTGTCTGAAAATCTTGTTAATTGGGGATGAAAATATCTGAGTTTTTGGTGTCTTCTAAGCCAGGATTAGACACGGCTAAAACATCCGGGTTGGCAGAGTGTGCTAAAGCAGTGAACAAAACAAACTTAGGGAGGAGGCTTCTAATGTTAACATGCATGAAGCCAAGGCTATTACGGTTACAGAAGTCATCAAAAGAGAGCGCTGAGGGAATAGGAGTGGACGCAGGTACTGCAGGCTGGATTCACCTCTACATCACCAGAGGAACAGAGGAGGAGTAGGATAAGGGTACGGCTAAAAGCTATGGAGAATTGTCGCTAGAGCTACTGGAGCAGAGAGTAAGAGGAGGTTTCTGGGGGCGATAAAATAGTTTAAAGGAATAATGTCAGACAAAGGTATGGTAGGATGTGAATACAGTGAGGTAGACCTAGGTATTGAGTGATGATGAGAGAGATATTGTCTCTAGAAACATCATTGAAACCAGGTGATGTCATCGCATATGTGGGTGGTGGCATCTGAGAGGTTGGATATGTATAGTGAACAGGGCTGAATCTCTACAGTGAAATAAGCCAAATAAACATTAACCAGAACAGCAATGGACAGAGCATATTTACATTAAGGAGAGGCATGCTTAATCGGGTGATCAAAAGGGTCCAGTGAGTAGAGGTTGGTTGGGGTCGTGGCGATCCAGACGCTGCCGGTATGTGGCTGTCGAGTAAGCAGCATGGGATGGGTCTGTTGTAGCATATCCGTCGGCGTTTCCGTCGGTAAGTTAGTGGGTTCCGATGTAGTGGGGTTCCCGTGTGGAAGAGGGGATCAATCCAATTGGCGAGAATAGATATAGTGACCCAAGGAGAAAAAAAATAAAAATAAAAATAAAATAAATAATAGTTGTCCGGTATGCTTATTCAGGTAACAGCCGATAAGACCGCTAACGATTAGCGGGCCTCAGGTGAGCGTTCAGGTAACGTCGGGACGAGGTGCCAGTTGGATAAATCCCTCGCGGCAGATAACGTCGGCAGTCAGACGTGAAGGCCCGGTGGGGTTCCGTATCTGCAGCAGCAACAAAAGAAACGGTTCCGGATTGGTGATGGGAACTCCTCAGCTGGCTAGCTCCAGGATGATTTGAGTTTGCTCCGGGGTCGACGTAAGCCAATCGTCACACGGTTTGCAGCTAGCTAGCTGCGAAGTCAAGGTGCAAGTGACCAGAGCCTGCGGCTGAATCGGGGAAATGGGGAAAGACTGAGAGAGAAGAAAAGTCCCGGAATGCTCCGGTCCGAGTCGCGTTGCACAAAAGTGCCGGATAGATTATCGAGCTAGAGGAATAGCTGATACCACAACACGAGGGCAGCTGAAAACCAACGCTAGCCAGCAAACCGGTAATTTCGGGTAGAGCTACACGATTCTTCTGGCTAGCTATCGGAGTAGCTACTGGTTAGCTTTCAGGCTAGCTTCTGATTAGCCCCTGGCTGGCCTTCCACGATGGATTTTCAGTTTGAGGTAAATATTACTTTTTAGTAATTTGGTGAAGCGGGTGCAGGAAAGCTTTTGCAGGAAACTTTTGTAGATTGAGTCTTGGATGATAAAATAAATAAAAGATAAGTGAAGAGAGGTGTAAATATATATAAGGAACAAACAATACGGGAACAGAAAAAGACGTCTGAACTGCTAAGCAACTTGGGGAAGTGTGCACTTCCTCAGAATGGGGAGGGCCACTGTGGAGGCTGTTGTGGGATGAGGCTGATGTGATTAGAGGAGAGACAACAGGCTCTCTCTCAACAACAA
>NC_036838.1:1457134-1462453 GCF_002910315.2 Salvelinus sp. IW2-2015 | reverse complement strand
TTTACTTGACACCCAGTGTCATGGTCATGACATATTGTGACATGTTTATGACCGTGTAATAACATGTTATGACACTGAGTGTCAAGTAAAGTGTGTTTGATTCTATCTTGAAATGTACTGATTCATGTTACCAGACTGTACCTCATTGATTACTTTACATGTATAAGGAATGGATGTGTTGGGGTCAATGAAAGGTATAAGAACTAGGAATATGGAAAGTTACTGAAAGTAGAAACGTCATATTCTGTTCCATGTTTCTGAGGAGGAAGACGAAAGGCAATTGTTAATCTCTGATAAGGCAGGCCGGATGCGGAACTAGGGAGGAGTGAGGAATGCGTCTCGAGGTCAAATCAACAGATGAAGTGAGAAGTAACCTCTGGAAGGGGGGCCAGAGAGGTCCATCACCACGTCTCTCATTTTGCAGTGCTATCTCACTCATACACTTTCACACCCACAAAGCTTTTAGTAACAGGCAGGGCTGTGACTACCCCAGTGAGAGGAACCAATTCATTTCCTGCCTAGAAACAGAGATGTAAGGTTGTCTAGATATGCAAGTAGCTGACCACGCCTATTAGAAAATTATACATATGTGCTTTGCAGGTGTATGYCCCAGTGGGTGAATAAACTTGGTTTGAGTTTTTTCTAGTTGTCAATGAGCTTTTTCTAGTTGTCAGTGAGTTTTTACTCTGCTTGTTCAGAACTTAACAAGTGTTACCCTGTTTCTTTTTCCAAAMTTAAATTAGAACTATATATATAGATTAAGTGCTTTAAGTCCAATATGTTTGGTGAAAAATAGGTTTAACATTATGATTAGCTTTTCCTGGAACAGCAAAGCCTTTGGTGGATTCCCGGTGACCAAATTAAGTGGAGTGCTTATATCAAATTATGCATCAAACAAATGCAAACAATAGGTTGGGAAAACATTTTACTCCAAACCCTATATATCAGAAGAAGAAWACAAATCCAGAATGCTACTGTAAATTATGGATATACGTGTCTAAAAAMAAATATATTGTCCTGTTGAAGATCAGGCGTAGTACTGCTCATGGCCTAATTTCATTGGTRTAATTACATTTCCCACTTCCTGGGTGCATAATGACAGGGTGTATTTTGWTCCATTACACTGATTGACGRTACTGATGTTGCTTCCTGCTGGCTGTCTATATTGTTATTTTAGTCCTACAGACAGAGTCGGTGGCCCTAGTTAAACTCCATGCTAATGTTCTACCTTTTATCAGTGCGGAAAGCTGACATTTACCTCGAATAAAAGGACACACATTTCTCAGTGGAGGCTGCTGAGTGGAGGACGGCTCAAAATAATGGCTGGAATGGAGTAAATGGAATGGAATCAAATACATGTAAATCTTGTGTTTGTTGTATTTGATACCATTCCACTGATTCCGCTCCAGCCACTACCACGAGCCAGTCCTCCTCAATTAAGGTGCTACGAACCTCCTTTGCCATTTCTCGACGGAAGCAAATTCATCTAACTTCAGAGAACGTAGTAATTACAGTCAACAGCTGCAACATATGTTAAATTGTTTGCTAAATAAAAAAAACATGATGTACAGTAACTCAGTTAGCTACTGTATTATCATGTTTAGCTAAACTAGATCCATAGTATTTGTTGTTGGCAGTGTCTTTTATCAGTGTTGGCCCATAGGCTAACAATCATGAAATACCAGATGCACCTTAATATATGTGRTACAAACATATTAGTATYGACACACAGAAGGTCTAACTATCACAAAGGTCAACAATCATCAAACACCAGATGCACCTTGCCATATGCAAACAAATTGTTATCCAGACACACATTAGTAACTAAACTGTCATCATCATAATCATACTGTTATTTATCACTGGCTTGGTACCAGATCTGATCCTATAGCTAAAACCTCAGTAATTAAATAGCAGTCCCAAGCCATCCTCCACCTCATGGGATCCTGCATGTGGCAGGCAGACGGAGCCATGTTCCTCCCAATAGGWGTCTATGGTGGCAGCCAGGTGGAGCAGGTAGTTAGGCCAGGCTAGTCTCTCATCACTCTGGACAGTGACATAATGCCACTGTGTGAGCTGAAGTAGCACTCATTCATCAGGCCAGTGAAATTTAAAATTCTAAAGCTCAGAGCTGTTAGAAAGTGAGCTTCATAGTTTCCCACTCATGTCGATTAAATAAAAACACCCACCAGATGAAGAGCCTCTGATGAGTTCTGCCCGGCGACAGCCAAGAGACTGAGAGAGCAAGAGTTTCCAGGGAAACTTCTCTAAATGGTGGGTGAAGGATTGAGGATAACAGTTGTTGTCCACTCATCTATTCATGTTGATGGTGGATCGACGCTGGAGGCGAGAAGCAGGTACAGGAAGTGAACATTTAACAACCACGGACAGGAACAGATTACGGACAGCGTCTGGACAGTGGAAGCGGAAACAACAATAATGCTGACACCGGGATGAAACAGAGGAAACAAACAGATACAGGGAAGGRAATCAATACGTGAAGGAGTCCAGGTGAGTCCAATGAGCGCTGATGCGCATAATGATGGTGACAGGTGTGCGTAATGAAAGGCAGCCAAGCGCCCTCGAGCACCGGAGAAGGATAGCGGGAGCGTGCGTGACAGCTATGTACTTTAGAAGGCAAAACGCTGACATCACATGCATAATTTTAAAAGTAGAACATGTGGTTGACCAGGAAAGAGAGATGTAAAAAGAGAGTCATGATTGTTGTGCCTAAGCTAGGTAGGTAATCCATGTAAGCATTTGAGAATATGTCGAGTGGACCAACGAAAATGTCTGATAATCTACAAAAAAAAACCTTCACGTCGCATGAGGGCACGGAGGGCGTCACACAGCATGTGTTGTGTCTTCATCTAAAGAATAATTTAGTCTAATGTGGATTCCGCAGAACATTATAAGAGCACAAACATTATCGCTTACGCATATGGTGCATTGGGGCCACYAAGAGCGGGSATCCTGCAGTCTGAATCACAATCAAGGCTCCAAGATCTCACGCAGGCCTCTTTTACCAGACAACAACAGCTTTTATATTGTCTGCAGCCAGCCAGTCAGAACGTTTACAGCTATGACTTGGACTTTCAGAGAGAGAATAAATGTGCTTTATTTTAACATTGGCCATATGACCTGAAATATCAGTTAGATGGAATATTGGATTTCATATCTGAGGTCTTTAATGGAGAGATGTGCGCAAAATTTTACACTGTGACTGATAATTCGCAAGCCTGTAGTCATTGTCTCCACAAGGCAAAGTCATCACATCTTAGCACAACTGAAGTCTATATTGAACAGTCTGACAGGTTATTGGCCAGTCTAACAAGTCCAGCCAGTCTGACAGTATCTTGACCAACTGACAGTATTCTTGGCCATCCTGACGCTTGTCCCAGGCCGCAGTCTGACAGTGTCTTGGCAAGTGTCTGACAAGGTTCTTAGGCAAGTGTCTGACAGTGTCCTTGGCCAGTCAGTATCTGTACCAATCTGAACAGTTATCTTGCCAGTCTGCACAGTGGTCTTGGCCACTCTGACTAGTGTCCAGGCCAGTCCTGACAGGTGTCCGGGCCAGTCCTGAAGCAGTTCTGGCCAGTCTGACAGATGTTTGGCCAGTCTGCACAGTGTCCAGGCCAGTCTGACAGTGCTTCTTGGCCAGTCTTATGCAAGTTCTTGGCCAGTCTGACAGTGTCCTTTGGCCAGTTCTGACAGTATCCCTGTGGCCAGGTCTGACAGGTGTCTTTGCGCCAGTCCTAAACAGTCCAGGCCAGTCTGAACAGTATTCTTGACCAAATTGACAGATCGTTGGCCGCTAACAAGTCCAGGACCATCTGTATCTGCCAGTCTGACAGTGTCTTGGCTTGACAGTGTCAGTTGAACTAGTGTTTGGCAGTGTTTGGCCATCTCAGTTCTTGCATTGCAATATCTTTGACAAGTTCTGGACAAGTGCACAGTCTACTGAAGCCAGTCTGACAGTGTATTGGCCAGTCTACGTAACAGTTGACAGTTCGCCAGTCGCAACGGCCAGTCTGACAGTGTCTTGGCCAGTCTGACAGTGTCCAGGCCAGTCTGACAGTGTCTTGACCAATCTGTACAGTGTCTTGGCCAGTCTGACAGTGTCTTGGCCAGTCTGACAGGTGGTCCGGCCTCTGACAGTGTCCTGGCCAGTCTAACAAGTCCCAGGGCACCAGTTCTGAACAGTGGGTCTTGTGCAGTCTGACAGTGTCTTGGCCAGTCTGACAGTGTCTTGGCCAGAGTGAACCTGTATAGAAGCTGTACTACTGTATAGAGTATGTGGTCAATCTTGAAAGCCATCCCTTCAACATGGTCTCTTTTAGTAGCTGTACATAGATACAGTACATGTTATCACCAACASATGCTTGTGAACACTGTACTATCAGTACCTATTCATTATGGTAGTGGATATGAGCTGATGACTAGGATGACTGTCATTCTGTCCATCATATCTGGATCCTGTCTGGGTCTTGTGGACTTTTAGCCTACTGTGAGCTCTGTATGAGCCCTGGGCTAAAGTGGCAGTCATTTGCAAGTCAGATGGCAGAATGTGTTTGACTTGTGCTTCCAATGAGTAACAGGAGGCTTCATTTACAGTGTGCTACAGGGKAACAATTAACTCTACTTATTTATTACCTTCATACAGTAGCAGATCAAGTATAGAAGGAATCAAATTGTATTTCAAAGTTATAGTGTCKGAGAGTGTTATGTTTGTTGTTGCCGTACTTCAGGCTAAATACTTCAGTTGTTTCTGGGTTTCATTCAGAGTTATTCAACTTTAATCTTTTTTTTTACTAATGTTCTTGCCACTGTGGTCAAAGATATGTAGGAAAAACAAGCCTACACTGACAGAAAGGTTATTTGGGGTTCTTATTATCCTACTTCCTTCCTTCATCTGAACCCTGGAAGCTAGATATCACAACTGACCTCTCTTTCTCCACCAAAACAGCCTCATTGAGCACTTATGTACAGTACTCTAAATCAAACCGCACCAGTTGGCTCTGACTAGAGCGGAAGAGGAGGGGATTGTGTTATGTGTTGATAACATTTAGACTACGTTACCCAGCAGGCTATGCGGGCGCGGCGGATGGTTAAAGAATGCCTTGCATGGCTAAACATGAGTTATTTCTAGTTGAAAACGATATGTTCATCTAAAAGTAGTTTTAAACCTAACGTGGCCTCCGGGTGTTGTCATTATATTAAGGACAAGACATAACCAGTGATTAGGACAAGTTTTATGTTCTGGAAATTTTGATGGTAGCCAGGAAGAATGAACGGCGCTGCTGAGAGGACGAAGTCTCT
>NC_036838.1:1419255-1456008 GCF_002910315.2 Salvelinus sp. IW2-2015 | reverse complement strand
GAATAATGTGTGTGGATGTGTAAGTAAGTATATTGCTTCTACATGTCTAGACTGTGAAAAAACATGTGGTGATTCACAATGCAAATTAATAATACCCAAGTATTTAGGCTCGTTATGTCTGCATTGTTATCCAATTAGGCATAATTGCTCTGAAGTGCTATGAGGTAAACGCAGAGAAAATGACACTATTAGTCCACCACTAAAGGCAATATGGACACTTATTAGTCCATTGTTCAAGGCAAAACGGAGGTCTGCATTATCATGAGTGTGTTTCAAATTAAAGTCCATTAAAGGTGTCCTGAGAGGACCTAATGGGTCCAGTGAACCACAAGGGAAGTTGACTTGTTGCAGCTTCAGCTGACAAATGGGCTGAGCACTAAAGATACCTACCATCTGGAGGGGCATTGAGCTGAAATATGCACCACAGTGGAGGAGGAGGAGGTGGAGGAGGAAAAGGAGGAGGAGAAGCATCAATTTTTTCTCTGGCTCAGAAATAACTTGCAGTGTCYCATCCAGATCTAAGGTGGGTGAGGTAGGGGAGGCACTGRGGTGGTGTTGGAGGCCATTTTGGATTTAGATCAGCACTGTTAGTAAATGAATAGACAGGAGTGTGTTTTTATTGTGAAGGAACCATTTTGGGGTCTGACTCCGCAGCACCTTGCTGGTTGCGTCATGACATAGTGGGCCTATGCACTGCAGTGGTGGAGACCGGGGAGGCCATTTTGACTCAAGATCAACATCACCTTCGAGGATCAGTTTATACGGAGGACTGAAACTGCTAACATAATGAAGCCATTTTGTCATACGTTGGGGTCCATTGCAGAGTCTGCACCAAATAATATAATACAACCACAGTTGGATAAAGATACCTGCCATCTGGAGGGGTATTGAGCTGAGAAATGCAGCCATGGAGCAGCCATTTTGTCTCTGTACCAGCAATACCTTGCAGAGTCGCATCAAGGTCTAAGGTGGGTGGGAGAAGGAAGCCACTGTGGTGGTGTTGGAGGCCATTTTGGATGTAGATCAGCACATACTGTT
Organism: Salvelinus sp. IW2-2015; assembly: GCF_002910315.2. Classification (NCBI taxonomy): domain Eukaryota; kingdom Metazoa; phylum Chordata; class Actinopteri; order Salmoniformes; family Salmonidae; genus Salvelinus; species Salvelinus sp. IW2-2015. Next base: position 1,454,970 of record NC_036838.1, on the reverse strand, counting down.
AGTAAATGAATAGACAGGAGTGTGTTTTTATTGTGGAGGAACCATTTTGGGGTCTGACTCCACAGCACCTTGCTGGTGGGCCTATGCACTGCAGTGGTGGAGACTGTGGAGGCCATTTTGGCTCAAGATCAACATRACCTTCCAGGATCAATTTATGAGGACGAGTGAAACTGCTGACAGAAGGAAGCCATTTTGTCAAACAGTGTGTTCCATTGCAGGGTCTGCACCGCATTATATAATACAACCACAGTTGGATACTAAACTTTTACTACCTGGCTACAGGTCTGGGTGCACACACAAGGGGCAGATGTTACTTCTSCTAACACAACACAAGCGCCTTAATCAGAAATATGGTTTACTGCTCTCTCTGTCTGTACTATAGTGCGTCTATTTAAGTCTTGTCGATGTCAGAAACGGTAGGTTTTAGAATGAAGAATCAGTATTGAGCAGCAGAAAGGTGTCAGCCGTGGATTACAATGACAAGAGACAATCCTGTAAGCGAAAGCACTCTGGGATTTATAAATTCACTGARTCCTATTAGACAAGGATTGATTTAAACCAGCTTATCTGAAGGAGACTCCTCCAACGACCAGAGCTGAAACCCATCCACAAAAAGGCAATGTCCCAAATATTACTATTACCACAGAATTGAAAATGCTAATGCATTTTTATAGAGTCAAAGTTATGCAAATGAGGACAGAACATCCTGAATAATGTATTTTTTCCATTTATTTTCTCGCTCTGCATACTTTGAGATGGATGTCCTCCGTTGCATTTGGGTTAACGTCTAGTGGCGATACGATTCTGTGTGGAATATATTTAACGGCACACATTTGCATCATTAGCGTGGATTAAGTCAAGCAGTGTTTGCTTATAGAAGGACTGGAGGGACTGTGTGGCACGCTCAACAAGGCTGATTCCTACCATTTCCTGATTTGTTTTTTGGTAGCTGCCCCCCTGGGAGAAGGGATTGGAGAAAAATMATCCATTCTGCTAAGCGCCAACAGCCAACATTCGTTACATTTATTTGTTTCCTGTGTGTTTTGAAAAGCAAAAACAATGGCAAGTAACAAATGTTGGAGAAACCTAATAGACAAGGTTAATGAGGTAGAAAGTGTTAAGAGAACGACCAGATATGTTATTTTGATGATATAACACCTTAGCGATTAGCAACATTTTACCTCTCCCTGAGACTTCTCCGTTTACACAACTTAGTTCTGCCATAAAAGTTATGTGCCCATTTTCCTCAACAGTCAGTGTTATTTTTTAATTTCCCAGCCTGCCTTTCTCCAGACTAATAACACCTCCAAATCCTAAGACCCTGACAGACTGACGATGGGTTTTCCCAGATGTGGGCTGCACCTGTTCATTATGATCCCCGTGAATCCCAGAGAAGCCAAACTATCCTCCAGACATTTTCACATGCCCTTGAAGTGTATGGTTTGCTCTGGGCCGCACTCAACTCCTATTCATGACTTTATCTGAATAACAGAGAGAGGATGATAGGAGGAGGGGGCGATAGGGGTKCATCTATCACCCTACTCAGGATGAGAGACAAAAAGTAAAAGGTACATTTCAGGCTGTTCCCTCTTTCATTATTCAGCCCACGGTTCTTTAATTTGCRCTCCATCCAAAATGCACCCTGATGTTTCTTAAAAACACTATTCTTATACTTCCAGGTCACCTTGCTTGGTAAGTGTAGTGTACAGTTGAACAATATGTCATATCCTGTTGGGTTTCAGAGGATATTTCCTTCCAACAATTACCTGCATCACACAAACTAGTATACTACAAAGTAGGCTGTAATATGACATATTGGCAACATTATCTACAATGTTTGTMTCCATGCTCAATACAATACTAACATAAGAGTACATGGAATATGCCATATTGAAAGGGTGATGTTGCTATATAGTATTTTGTATGATAGACTACTACTAAACATTAGGTTTGTATTTAAAGATGGAATCCTTAATGATGAAACTGCCATGTTACTTTGCAATGTTACAACATCAAAGTTACTTTAAGCAACAAATACTGTMMTMTTTTTTTCTGACATCATTGTASGCACAATAMAACAGCAGAMTATGTACTGTGATTTTTTTTTACTGCGATGCTGGATSRTCCTCTCCTCTGTTACTTCAACMAAACAAAAGCAATAACAAATGTGCTGGGTGAACTGTGACACTGTTTCACCTTATGGGGAGTTCAGCTTTAAAATAAGCTTGGGACTATATATTTGTTATACAGACATATTGGTTTATGTCCCCGTGGTGGCATCATCAAGATATAAAACCCAACATGCATGTTATGAATGCACATGCATTTGTTAACGTGACAACCATCTTGCCATGGACCTCCAATGGGATTCCTAACACATAGGGAATGAACTAACAGCAACAGCATTATACCACAACCCAAAATGGGCCCTGTCAACTTCAGTCACCCATTACCATTAGTCAACCAGTTGAGTAATTAAATTACACATTACGCCAAAGACAACAAAATGGCACGAGGAATGCCATTAGTAAAAAAATATTATATAAAAAGCTTATGGAAACATACTGGGCCCCTACTGCTTAGGACATTGATAGATTTTCCTGAGAGAGGATAGTGGAGACCGCATAATCATTTGACACTTAGTTTCACTACTGTACCCAATTTATAGGCTCCTGGGCAAGTTAGATCATTAGGGGAAATGTGGGGGAGTGGACGGGGGGGTTACGACTAGAGCTGGGGTGGGGTGGATGGAAATGAATTCAAGGTGTTTTTTGGTGATAGCAGACTTTTGAACTATACATCTTTGATCTCCTCCGCACTATTTGTGCAATGGCATTTTGTGCAATGACGACTCCATATAATTTCACTTCCAATTAGTACATGACTAATGTTGTCCGAAAGAGCCAATCTCCGGGCACATTAAACAAAATACTGTGGTTCTAAACCTCAAGGGCATCAAAGTTTCCCATCCAAATAAAACTGGCACTGAATGTATGTCTAAGTGGAATATATGTGGGAAAGGAATTGCAGCGGAGAAAATGCAAAATGAAAAAGTATTCTCCTGGCATTTGWTTGTGTTTGGTTATTAATGTCAAGGGAAAGGTAGATAATTACTCCCAGGTGTGTAGTATAACACTACGGGTTAGATATACGGGAATTGACGCTCTGGAAAAGTAAAATCAATAATGTAGAGTACACCTTTGCTGGTTCAATTTGTCAAGCTGTCCAAATCTACAGTACATGAGGCAGATTCGCCCAGGTTTAGTATATGATTGGAAGTTTTAGCACAGACCAACCCTGCACTACTGCGACAAAGTAAAGTATTCTGTATCAATAAAGTATAGTCCAACTTGAGTATTTTCCAACTCCAGTATATTCCAACTCCAGTATAGACCAAGTTCAGTATAGACCAACTCCAGTATAGTCCAAGTTCAGTATAGACCAACTCCAGTATAGACCAACTCCAGTATAGACCAAGTTCAGTATAGACCAACTCCAGTATAGTCCAAGTTCAGTATAGACCAACTTCAGTATAGACCAACTCCAGTATAGACCAACTCCAGTATAGACCAACTCCAGTATAGACCAACTCCAGTATAGACCAACTCCAGTATAGACCAACTCCAGTCCAGATCAACATTCCACTGAAAGAGGAAGCTGCTTTGATAATCCCCTATTTCTAACAGATGATGAGGAAACCAATACTGCGGCTGGCAGCTTCAAATGACCATAAACATGAATGATTTCAAAATGACCGCCCCTTTCACTATCGCTCTCCCTTAGAGAGAGACTTTATCATACTGATAAACAAGAAAAAAATGCAGAGCGATTCATGTTAGCAAAATATGAAAGTGGAGCCGGCCACAGAACGAGGCTGTTGGACTGTAGTTAAGAGGCGAGGTTCAGCAAGAGGCAGAATCCATCACGTCGACTATTACTTCTTCCCCACAGAATAATGATGGAAGGATGGCAGCTCTTGCACTGATACCCAGCTGATCTTATTTGAAAAGGTAAATGTCAGCCGTGTCCCTGGCCGAGATACACCCTCTGACTTCTGTCTGTGATGCAGGAGAAGAGGGGGAATCAAAAGGCAGGGACGGAGAAACAAGAGAGGGAGTGGGAGAAGTGTAATAAAGTGTCAGATCACCATCAGTGCAAGTTCAGGGAAGGGATGTATGCAAACCGTGTTTTCTCCCTCACTGTCACTGTAATATGGGCCAATATGTTTCATAAAAAATAAGTGATTTTGACCCAGTGTCAAAGAGATCTCAGATAGTTGGGGGTTTGGAGGGTAAACTGAGAGAAAGAAGTGAGAATATTCTGGAGGRCCRGTTTCAAAACAAATTGACAAAACCGATCAACTGATATCAGCTCATCCACTGCAAGCAACAAATAACAGCAGKAGTTAAATAAAGAACACCTCTAACTGAAATAAATGCTTTGTTTACAGTTTCTCAATCGCTTTGGCTCATTTTCTGTAACAGTCTTAACATGCTCTAAACTGTACGTGCAATTGCCACAACATTTATGGGACATCACAACTCTATTGCATTGTAACTCACCAAAAACATTTAATGCATGCTTCAAAACCTTGTTATTGTGTCAGTAAATTGGCGCCACCAAAATAATTRTTCTTCTGTCATCGTGTGAGTCGTACTGGTGAACATGTTTAGATGTTTTGTCACCATTGCAGTCAACCCTGGAAATGTTTGTTATATACACATTTCACTTTTGTTCTACTTTTTTGTTGACATTGACTGCTTACTGTACTATACAAGAAGGCCAGTTTTGTCTAGCTGAATGCTATTGTGTATCACACTGAGCTTTGTAGATACCGATTTCAACAGTAGGTAAAAGGTTACTGGGAAAAGTCAATACTGAAAAAGGATATGCACATTTGTACTCATACAGTAAATGTATTTTTGTAGCAATGTGTTACATTTAAACAGAAAATTCACATTTGCATGTCCATTTTTACATATTTCATKCATGTAAAGTCATATATAGTGAAGAGAAAATCTGCCACAAAATGACATCCATGCAACAACAAAAAAAATGCAACAATTAAAAAATGTTATTTTTTACCTCAGTACAAGTTCCCATCTTCTTTTTTACCTTTATTTAACTAGGCAAGTCAGTTAAGAACAAATTCTTATGCCTTGTTCAGGGGCAGAATGTCATTTTTTGTTACCTTGTCAGCRCAGGGATTTGATCTTGCAACCGTTTGGTTACTATTCCAATGCTCTAACCACTAGGCTACCTGCCGCCAGGTGGACAGCCTGTTGCTCTTGTTGGTCTGGCCAGAAATTTTCATCAACATCACAACTGATGTTTTCCCTTGCGATGCACCGGGGAGGTGGAATCAAATCTCCTTGCGTTTGGCAAACATCCCCTGCAATGATCGCATGTGATGTCCTCACAAGCAGCATTCATGGCATCTGATCTTGTGCCTGATAGCCATATACTTTCCACCTCCATGCTGAAAAAAAGTATTCTATCGGATTCAGGAATGGGGAGGATGGTGGAAGGAACTCCATTGTTATCGTTTCATGCGCAGCAAACCCATCCCTAACAACGTTGGTTTGTGGAAACTGACATTATCCCACACAATTACATCATTTGGCAAAACTGGTCTAACTAAACCTATTTGGTGTTCTGGTATTAGGTCTCTGTAATGTGTATTTAGGAAGGCCAGGAGACATTTGGGGTTATAGGACCCAATGAATGGAATATGTGTGCTCACATCATTCTCAGAAATGGCAGCACACATTGAAATATTGCCCCCACGTTGGCCTGGTGTGCCAATTGTGGCTCGGTGTCCATTGAGATTGCGGCCACGTCTTCTGACTTTGGCCAGATTGAACCCAGCCTCGTCCACAAAAATAAGAATGTGYGTKATTTCATGTCCTTCCAGCTCCATTATTCTCTATATAGTATCACAGAAACAAAATATAAAGTTTGTTTTCCATAGCCTATTCTAAAATGAGACAGTTTAGTGAAGTAGAAATGTTTTCTGTTCTTATGGGTATCTACAACTATAAAAAAGTATATACAGGCATCATTGAAGTACAGTAAAACTCCTTGTACAATATACCACGTGCACACCAATGGTTTACCTGGACATACTGGTACCGCAGCTCCTTCACTCTGTCACTATTCCTCTCAAATGGCACCTTGTAGAGATGTTTCATAGTCATTKGATTTTTTTCAAAACTCTGTCCATAGTGGAAATGCTGACTGAATTGATATTTGCGAAGATATTGTTGTCACTTTGGATCTCTCCTAGCCTAATGGAATTGTTGGCTATGACCATGTTGCACATTTCTTGTTCTTGCTGATGGCTGAATACTGCTTCTCTGCCACAAGCATGAGGTCGTTGTGCAGTCCTATATATGACATGTAGAATTCACAAATAGACCATGTTACAGATAGTATATTGTATTCAAATTGTGCAGTATTACTGTATATTCCTCATACATACAGTTGAAGTCGGAAGTTCACATACACCTTAGCCAAATACATTTAACCTCAGTTTTTCACAATTCTTTAGATTTAATCCAAGTAAGAAATCCCTGTTTTAGGTCAGTTAGGACCACCACTTTATTTTAAGAATGTGAAATGTCAGCATAATAGTAGAGAGAATGATTTATTTCAGCTTTTATTTCTTTCATCACAATCCCAGTGGGTCAGAAGTTGACATACACTCAATTAGTATTTGGTAGCATTGCCTTTAAATTATTTAACTTGGGTCAAACGTTTCAGGTAGCCTTCCACAATAATTTGGGTGAATTTTGGTCCATTCCCCCTGACAGAGCTGGTGTAACTGAGTRAGGTTTATAGGCCTCCTTGCTCACACAAGCTTTTTCAGTTCTGCCATCAAATGTTCTATAGGATTGAGGTCAGGGCTTTGTGATGGCCACTGCAATACCTTGACTTTGTTGTCCTTAAGCCATTTTGCCACAACTTTGGAAGTATGCTTCGGGTCATTGTCCATTTGGAAGACCGATTTGAGACCAAGCTTTAACTGCCTGACTGATGTCGTGAGATGTTGCTTCAATATGTCCACATCATTTTCCTTCCTCATGACGCCATCTATTTTGTGAAGTGCACTCAGTCTTCCTGCTGCAAGCACCCCACAACATGATGCTGCTCCCCCGTGCTTCACGGTTGGGATGTTGTTCTTTGGCTTGCAAGCCTCCCCTTTTTCCTTCAAACATTACGATGGTCATTATGGCCAAACAGTTCTATTTTTGTTTCATCAGACCAGAGGACATTTCTCCAAAAGTACAATCTTTGTCCCCATGTGCAGTTGAAATCCATAGTCTGGCTTTTTTTTATGGCGGTTTTGGAGCAGTGGCTTCTTCCTTGCTGAGCGGCTTTCAGGTTATGTCGATATAGGACTCGTTTTACTGTGGATATAGATACTTTTGTATCTGTTTCCTCCAGCATCTTCACAAGGTCCTTTGCTGTGTTCTGAGATTGATGTGCACTTTTCGCACCAAAGTACGTTAGTCTCTAGGAGACAGAACACGTCTCCTTCCTGAGCGGTAGAACGGCTGCGTGGACCATGGTGTTTATACTTGCGTACTATTGTTTGTACAGATGAATGTGGTACCTTCAGGCGTTTGGAAGTTCAAAAAAGCTGACTAGCATAGCCTAGCTAAAGCGACAGGGATATCATATAATCAAATGTTCATGAATACACCAAGACAACCAAATGAAAGATACAGATTTTGTGAATCCAGCTTCATTTCCGATTTTTTAATAGTTTTACAGGGAAGACAAATGTATTTCTTAGCTAACACAATAGAAAACACTTTTTTTCTAGCATCCATTTTATATTTTTTCTCTGCATCAGTAGCTATCATTATATTCGACTAAATAAAGATATATATAGCCACTAACGAAACAACTTCATAAGATGACAGTCTGATAACATATTTATGGTATAGGATATGTTTTTTTAGAAAAATGTGCATTTTTCAGGTATAAATCACAGTTGTACATTGCAGCTGCAATCTGAAATAGCGTTGGAAGCAGCCGGAATAATTACAGAGACCGACGTCAATTACCAAAATATCATCCTAAAACATTTCTGAAAAAATACACAGCCTACAGCAATCGAAAGACACAGATCTTGTGAATCCAGACAATATTGAGTTTTCTAAGTTTTTACAGCGAAACACAATATATCGTTATATTAGCATACCACATGAGCTAAATCACCCCAGCATTAAATCAAGGCAAAGGGGGCGATAACGTTATCGCCACAAAATATAACATTTTTCACTAACCTTCTCAGAATTCTGCAGATGCAGTCCTGTAACATCATATTACACAATGCATATAGAGTTTGTTCGAAATGTGCATATTTAGCCACAAAAATCGTGGTTTACAATGAGAAAAGTAGCTAAACTGGGCAGAAATGTCGGGCGCCATCTTGGAGAGTGACTTAGTCTAATCATTAAATAATCATAAACTTGACAAAAAATACAGCGTGGACAGCATTTGAAAGACAAATTAGTGTCTTAATGCAATGCTGAATTACATTTTTAAAATTAACTCTACTGCGCAATACAAGTTGCGCCAAAGCGAAGCTACCCAAAAATGGCAGCTTATACGTTTAACATTTTTCAACAGAACAAACGATTTATCAGCATAAATAGTTCTTACTATTAGCTGAGCTTCCATCAGAATCTTGGGCAATGTGTCCTTTCTCTGGTCTAATCGTCTTTTGGTCGAAAGATGTCCTCTTGTCCTGTCGAAATGGCCACTAACGTTCGGCATGTACAGGGAAAGTGTCCAACTCTTGAAAGTGCGTCACAAAGAATTGCCAAAATCGAATAAACTGATATAAACTGAAATAATTCGTTCAAAAAAAATTATGATGTCTTTAAAGCTTATATCGAATAAAAACATACCGGAATTATCTAAGGAGCTAAAACCAGAGCTTCCACAACGATACGCAAAGCTCTCTTTGCGCCGAGGCAAGATCCAAAAGATTGGCCACCGTGATTCCAATTCAATTTATAACCTTTGGGGACTACGCAGAGAGTCCATTTCAAGTCTCCCTATTCGCTGACACCCAGGGAAGGCTATGCAGTGCATCTCACCACATAGAGGACAGGCAAATTAATACACAGGTCTCAGAGCAGCCAGTACAATTCTGAATTCTGACATACACATAGGAAATTGCTCTAAGTCGAGTTCTGTTTCACCCACAGACATAATTCAAACGGTTTTAGAAACTAGAGAGTGTTTTCTATCCAATAGTAATAATAATATGCATATTGTACGAGCAAGAATTGAGTACAAGGCAGTTTAATTTGGAGACGAATTTGGACTATGTCGAATGCACACCCCCTAGCAGCAAGACTACACACTGATGTCAGAAAATCTGGTACTTGCCCTCTCACACCGTTTAACATAAGATCTTGCGCCCGCAGCACCCCCGCATCACGAAGCATCGACACTGCCACACCGACTACACACTAGAACATCCTTTTTCTACTGTTACAAATTAAAGCACATACTAAGAAAATCCTCTTTAGACTAAGCAAACCCACAGCGTGAGCTGTGATTGCGAATAGTTATTGATTTCCTAGCCATACCACGTGGAGCATTGGCTACCCGGCTGGAAATGGTTAAACTCTGAGACTATCGATCCCTACAGAATAAGAGCAAATCTTACAGTAGATACTAATTACTAGTCTGCAGCTAGAAATTARGTAYACCTGGGATGCGAATATTGACAAACGCTGAAACATCTATTCTATGAGAACATTTCTGAATGTTACTCTGAAGTATCCATTCTYATGCAAAACTTTGATCTTCAGGGAAACAAAGAGAGAGATAGACTCGGATGAACTCTCCAGCAGACGGACTGACGACTCCGACAGATCACAACGACGCATGGGCGTAAATACATATTGATTGCAATTATTCCCGAATGTGTGAGCGTTCATGTGCAAAGGATTAGCATTTCAATTAATATAATTATCAACTGTGTGTAGTGATCCCTTTTGTCGTTCCCCCTCTCTCAGTCCACACCCACTTCCCTTTGTCCACCAAGCTGTGATATCGTCTTAGCCCACTAGGGAATCTTCCCAATCCTTGTAACCAATATCTACTGTTTGTTTGTTTATGCATTTCTGTGATTATTTAGTAAGTTAGTAAATAAATGGTTAAGCCAATTGGTGTATGTTTGATTCATAGTGAAGGCTGGGTTCGTGCAGATAACCAACAATTTACGACATTTGGAGTGAGACTGACYTGAGCTAAAGAATAATTCATTGATAGAAGACGAATTGATCAGATATTAAAATATCTGAAGARTTATATTCGGAAAAGTATTACTTTGTAATCTGAAGATTTTCCGTGGTGCCCCGACTTCCTAGTTAATTACATTTACATGTGTTACGGATACAAGTATTCTGTGTGTATCCTGTGTGTATTTCTGTTCTCTCCTTCTCCCCTACTCACAGGTGACAATCATCATTCCCCAATCAGTCATCAATCAGTCGCTAATCGGAAGACACCTGCTCCTTTTCCCTTACCCAATCACAGTCCCTTTCCCTTGGGTTAAAAACCCTGTCAGTTGTTTTCTCTGGAGCTCGATCTCTTTGTGTAGCAATCTCTCTGTAAATGCCATATGTCTGTAGATCTCTTGTTTGGTTTGCAACTACATGTAACTTTGTCCCAACCTGTGAGTATTGGTTTTGTTATGGTGTTTGTTTGATTGACGGTGGGAAAAGGGGGGTAACCAGATAGGTCGCCCATGGGCATACACTACCCGTAGGTAAACTTTGTTAAATACACTAGTTAGAACTGGGCGGACCACCCGCTGTATTTTTGGTTAGTTAGTTAGCTGTTGGTGAAGTAGCTTAGGGYTGTTTTTGGATACTTATTATTTCTTTCCTTGGGTCCAGCTCAGCCCCTTTTCCTGCTCCCCCCATTACCGTGTGTTTTCAAATAAACCATGTGTGTTTGACGGTAATTTAGTTGTCTGTGGTTATTTTGTTCTCACTCTTACTTTTTCACTATTATAATTTGCATGAGTTATGTTACGGGTCTCGTTACCATCCCCCCTAGACTGTCGGGCCAAAAGGGATTCGTAACAACATGATTCGTTTAATCACATGATAATAATTACAGAGATTTGATTTGATCAAATAACAGTCTTCACTTTTAATGATGGCAAAGACACGACAATGTTTGCACAATTGATGACACTGTGGACCTGTTTACATTAGGCTGTACTCTCCAACCAGCCTCTTCCATTGTAAGACCATGGTTTATGACATGGTCCACAATTGTGGCTCTTATTTCATCAGGGACTCTTATTCTTTGCCTTCTACCTCTTCCTCTATTATGTCTTCCACTAACACCACCACCACGAATTCATCCACGAGCACATAGCTGCWGTTCAGGATTGTGATGTTCCTCCATGTTCAAAAATGGTAGTGATTGTGGTGTTTGAAAGCTCCAAATATATGCTTCTAACTACTTTCTTGTCTCTTTCTCTCTTGCATCAAAGGTTAAAAAAGTTTTAATAGGAGACAGAATGAGATCGGATCATCATCTAATTGGCATTCACATAACTCTTAGAGATTTTCGACGGGGAMATTGGAAATTGAATCAAAGTTTACTGGAGGACAGCTTATTTTTAACTAAGAATTTATATCTGAATTTTTCCAGTATAATATAGGTTCATCAAATCCCCTAATTGTTTGGGATACCTTTAAATGTACCTTCAGGGGTCATTCAATATTCATCAATAATAAAAAAGCAGTTTCTGGCTAAGGAGACAAGACTAACAAGGGACAGATCAGATTGAGGAGATCATAAGCTAAAAGGGTAGATAGCAATAAAACGATTCTACAGAGAATACAAAATAAGTTAGAGAAAAAACAAAAAGAACTTGAGAACTTATCAAGAATGATCTCTATTACAAAAATAAAGCAAACGGGATGGAATATGGAGAAAAATGCACAAAAGTCTCTCTGAATATCCATACAGGAACGAACTAACAAAAATAATTGCAGAAACTCATTACTTGAAGAGACGGATGCATCTTATGATTCTCACAATTTATATTTTAAAAGAGGAATCTTAATTATTTTAGGCAGATTTCTCTTTTCCGTCTCATCCTTTCCCACTGAATGAGGATGTATAGTAAGAAAATCTTTCCAAATAAATATAAAATGGAAAGATTAACAAAAGAAAGATCAGTGTGTGAAGGCCAAATTACAGAGAGAAGAACCTTTTGAGGCTATTAAATCCTTTCAGTCTGGGAAAAACCCAGGGTGATGGCATACCAGTAGAGGTATATCAAGTATTTTTTGAATATACTAAAAGCTCCATGTGTAGATGGTTTTAACTACTCCTATAGAGAATGCAGTGGCAGTTCATGTCAGATACTCAGTAGGAAGGTCTGATATCTCTTATTATTAAACAAGACAGATGGAAAATATAAAGACCCAGTTCTACTAAAAAACTGGTGAGGCCCTTTACACGTTCAATGTTGTGATGCAAAAGTACTAGCAAAATGCATAGCACTCAGAATTAAAAGGGTTACCACGGTAGTGTTCATCCTGACAGACAGGTTTTTTTACATGGACCATACATTGAGAAAATATACGACAACTATAAGAATAGTAGAACATCATGAAACAAAGAAGCCAGGAATGGTATTTATAGCGGATTTTGAAAAGGCATTTGATAATAGTAAGACTGGATTCTATTATAAAGCCTGGATTTTTCAATTTCGGTAATTCTCTTAAAAACTGGTCAAAATAATGTATAGCAACCCCAGGTGATAAATAGTAAATAACGGGTACTTCTCCGAGTTTTGAATGTCAAGAGTTAAACAAGGGTGTCCGCTGTCACCATATCTATTTGTTATGGCCATCGAAATTGTAATTATTAAAATGTAATCCAATACAAACATTAGAGGATTAAGAAATCCAGCGCTTAAAAACAAATGGTGTCCATGTATCGAGACTCAGGTTTATATTAAGTCTGCAAGCTAGGATCCCTTGCAATTCTCATTGAAGATCTAGATCAACCTTTCGTGTATCTCTGGGACTAAAACCTAATTATGGATAAGTGTACGAATGATAAGTATTGATTCCTTAAAAAATACACACTTTTACGTGATTTCAAACTCTGCAGGTTACCTATAAAAATGGCTGATGGCCTGAAGTAGACATACTCGCTACTCAATATCACAAAATATATACAACATTAGCTACCTCCACGAATGAATTTTCAATATAAAAACATGAAATAGACAAATCCGACCATGGAAGTTAAATACCTGTCTATTATGAAAAATTGCCCTGATTAACTCTTAGTCATATCTCCAGTTTGGCACTTACTTATGGCGCATGCCTACCTCCTGATTATTTTGTTTTGCAAATCATAGAGCAAGAAATATTTCACTTATCCTGGGAACGTCTAAACCAGATAACAAATAAAACGTGCCTTATCTAGATAGATGAATATGAATTGGGTGGGTTGAGATTCATTAAATATAAAAGCACTAAACCTCTCTCTAAAAGCTTCACTCATTCAAAAGTTTATTTGAACCCTAAGATGGTGGATTCTCAGTTAGACTTTTTATACTAATGGAACAAGACAGCGACCTCATTGTTTCTTAAATAGGATTAAGTCTTGTTTCCCTTTGTGCAAGATTTGCCAGGTTCTCATTTTCGCATTAATTGAAAAATGGATACTTTTTCAAAGGATCTCTCTTTCAAACACAAGCATTGCAGAGCTGGGCAAATCTTCCACATTTCAAATCTGCCCTGGGAAAAGATAGATCTAAATGAATAGGGTACAACAATATTAGGGCTGAACTCAAAATGTGCTGGTGATAAAAGTACCTGTATTAGGGAAAAGATGTTGAAAAGGGTATTATTGTAAATTGGAATGGAGGTAGAGCTTTATGGTCTTTCCATGGAGTTAGACAGACCATTCCAGAAAAGGTCTGCCTACAATCCAAGAGTACAACCCAATTGATTACAGCAATTGCCCCGAAATGGTGAGGAGCAGGCAGAAGTGGCAGCAGCGGAGAAGGTAGGGATCAAGAAGCTGAGATGGAGGAGTGAAGAGAAATAGCAAAGAGTAGAGAAGGGGATAGCGGTATTTCATTGAGACCAGGAATGTGAGGTAGATCTGCCAAGCGGAGGGTTGGCAAATATTGGGCAATGGAGATATTGGTTGATGTATCGAATTCCATGTCCAAGGCTGTATGGTTGAACATTGTAAACACAAACAAACGCAAGATTCAAGGCTCCGTGCGTTTCAGCTAAAATTATTATATAGAATTTTTGCCACCAACAAAATGTTGAATATTTGGGGCAAAAAATCATTGAAGCTCTGCAGATTTTGTTGTGAGGATACAGAATCAATAGACCATTTATTTTGGTATTGCCCTCAGGTAGCCTGTTTCTGGTSTCAGGCTCGGAATGGCTGAAAATGCATAGCATTGATCTAAAATTGACCCTAGAAATAGTATTGTTAGGAGATACTAATACTCTTAGTAAAAGTATTTATCTTCAACTCGCAATCTGTGAATTCTATTCAATTAGATAGATTGAAAATGTACACTAAACATCACAGCATAGTTGAAAGGTATGTGTTGCGTAGAAACCCGAAGTGGGTGGCCAGCAGAGATACAGTTGAAGTTTACATATACTTCGGTTGGAGTCATTAAAACTCGTTTTTCAACCACTCCACAAATTTCTTTAAAAAACTATAGTTTTGGCAAGTCGGTTGGGACATCTATTTTGTGCATGACATGACACAAGTAAAATTTCCAACAATTGTTTACAGACCGATTATTTCACTTATAATTCACTGTATCACAATTCCAGTGGGTCAGGAGTTTACATACACTAATTTGACTGTGCCTTTAAACAGCTTGGAAAATTCCTGAAAATGACGTGATGGCTTTAGAAGCTTCTGAAAGGCTAAATTACATAATTTGAGTCAATTGGAGGTGTACCTGTGGATGTATTTCAAGGCCTACCTTCAAACTCAGTGCCTCTTTGCTTGCCATCGTGGGAAAATCAAAAGAAATCAGCCAAGACCAGCCAAGACACAAATGTGCATGTGTCAGCATATGGTCTCACAAGGGGTCTGAGGATCTCATCTCGGTACCTAATGTCAGTCAGGCTACCTCTGGCGAGCACATGGAGGGCTGTGCGGCCCCACAAAGAAATGCCACCCCACACCATGACTGACCCACCGCCAAACCGGTCATGCTGGAGGATGTTGCAGGGCAGCAGAACGTTCTCCACCGGCGTCTCCAGACTCTGTCACGTCTGTCACATGTGCTCATGTGCTCAGTGTAACCTGCTTTCATCTGTGAAGAGCACAGGGCGCCAGTGGCGAAATTGCCAATCTTGGGTGTTCTCTGGCAAATGCCAAACGTCTTGCACGGTGTTGGGCTGTAAGCACAACCCCACCTGTGACGTCGGGCCCTCATACCACCCTCATGGAGTCTGATTCTGACCGTTTGAGCAGACACATGCACATTTGTGGCCTGCTGGAGTCATTTTGCAGGGCTCTGGCAGTGCTCCTCCTTGCACAAAGGCGGAGGTAGCGGTCCTGCTGCTGGGTTGTTGCCCTCCTACGGCCTCCTCCACGTCTCCTGATGTACTGGCCTGTCTCCTGGTAGCGCCTCCATGCTCTGGACACTACGCTGACAGACACAGCAAACCTTCTTGCCACAGCTTGCATTGATGTTCCATCCTGGATGAGCTGCACTAACCTGAGCCACTTGTGTGGGTTGTAGACTCCGTCTCATGCTACCACTAGAGTGAAAGCACGCCAGCATTCAAAAGTGACCAAAACACAGCCAGGAAGCATAGGAACTGAGAAGTGGTCTGTGGTCACCACCTGCAGACCACTCCTTTAATGGGTTGTCTTGCTAATTGCCTATAATTTCCACCTGTTGTCTATTCCATTTGCACAACAGCATGTGAAATTTATTGTCAATCAGTGTTGCTTCCTAAGTGGACAGTTTGATTTCACAGAAGTGTGATTGACTTGGAGTTACATTGTGTTGTTTAAGTGTTCCCTTTATTTTTTGAGCGAGGTGTATATAATGAGCCAATGCAATTGAGAGAAACTGTAATCGCATTTCATCATCCTTAATCAAAGTCAATCTCCCTCCCCAGTCTTTAAAAATCATCGTTCATTCCCACTCTCTCTCCTTGTACCCCCCCACATGACTTGAACAGATGAATACCAAAAACTGACAGCTCCCCCAATAAAGTTATGACCCGCCTGAAATATCAAAGCCTTCAGGTGAGTAGATAGGAATTCTAAATACACCCGTGGATGTGTGGTCTTCACCAAGGGCAAGGAGGGCTACTCATAAGACATAACCAATACCCAATAACCCAGTACCTGTATGAAGGTAGCCTGCCTTAGCCTTGCAACTGGAGCTTGGAATGCAATTAAAGAAGCTGGCCATTCCAAAAAAGACAAAAGGATGTCCTACTCACATACAGTCAGGTACAAAATATTTGGCACCTTTTGAGAAAGATGAGCAAAAAAATACTGTATGAAATAAAAATACAAATGCAAAAAAAAGTAATTATGCATGGCCAAAGAGCTCTATTTTCATGTCATCTGAACGTATCACAGGTTCTAATTCAGGTGCCAATTCCATTTAGCAATCTCTAGGCATTTACATTTGTTGGATGAAAAGAAAATATAGCTCTTTGGCCACATACACAAGTAGTGGGTTTGGTGTCTAAAGAAAGATCCATATGAAGAGAAGAACCCCATACCTGTAAAATATGGTGGTGGATCTTTGATGCTATGGTGATATTTGGCTTCCACTGGTCCTGGAACACTTGTTAATAACAACGGCATCATGAACTTTACCCAGTACCAGGACATTTTAGCAAAAAAACATGTTTGCCTCTGCCTGCAAGGCTGAAACTTGGCCGAAAGTGGATCTTCCAGCAAGACAATAACCCCAAGCACACATGAACATCCATAAAGAAATGGTTAATTGTGGCAGTCCATCAACTGGGGCTTTGCACTCAATATAAATAGGCTGACACATGCTGAAAAACCAAAAGGATGTCACACCTCCACAATATCACAAAAGGAAAACATGTGTATGGCAAGACAGGCCTAGCAACGACAAAAAGTTATGTTTCTCACACACGCTACAATCTGTTTCCTTGTTGTTGGCACATTGGCTCCTCACTCCTCTCTCTATTTAACAGCACACATCCATCTGATGTTGTGACAATGTATATCTGCTATTCTATTAAAAGAGTAACTCCCCTCTGTTTGCGCACTATTTCCCTTTGATTTCAGTCCCCTGTTCTCTCCGCTTCATTGTGCCAGCGCTGCCAAAACTGCATCCTATTGAGTTTGAGTTTCACCAGGCCTGTGCTTTCGAGTTTATTCTTGTCTAAGTTTTATGTTTGTGTGATGTATGCATACCAGGCCTGTGCTTCAGCTGTGTATGTTTGTCGAACAGATGTGTGTGTGTGTGTTGTGTGTGTGCAAATGTGTGTTTGTGCGATTACATCCCTTAAGCTACATATACATCCTCCAAAAAAACACCTTCTCCAGCTTTATCTTCACCGAGAAGTACCCACTCCACAACACCCTTTAGTTATAGTCTATTGTATTATAATCTATTGGGCTCTGAGCCATCCTTCCTCCACTTGACTAATGACACTAATACTGCTATCTGTAACAGGCAACAAACCTAATGCCGACAAAGGGCTAATCAAATCCCCATATGCACTGTAGGGCAAGTGAGTCAGAGACTCAAGTGAGTCAGAGATAAGTCACAGATAAACCTGAGAAACATTGACGTTATATTCCAGCAGTGCTGTCTGGCAATACGGATTGTTTCCCCAGTGGCAGGAATAACAAATAACCACATAATGAATTGTTTGGCGTCCGATCCAAWCGGGGCTTAGGCAGTGTGTTGGGTTTCCTGCAATGTAATTGTGGTGCTGGGTGACTAGGCTGAAAATAGTGTATGCAGGTGATTGACTCAGGTGAGTGACTCAGGTGATATTAGTAACTGTGAGCTCGTTTGACTGTGTGAAGAAATGTGACTTGTTTCTGTTGATACATCTGAAGTGGAAAGTTTTTTGCTCACTTTTTTCAAAGATTGAAAGGAAGTGTGAATAAATACATCGCCAACATGTCAACTATCTAAGYGCAGCATGATTTGGTTGTTGTACCGAATGCTGATGTTCTTCATCTGACATTGTGAGTCTGACTGGGAGACTACAGGAACATTATTTGGGAAAAACAAAGTTATGTCAGAACCTGGGGTTCTCCGCTTGACATACACAAAACTAAATGATTTGAACACCAGAAACCTGAATAAGGGTATCATTAACACTTCTTCAGGCTAGGGTCCTTTTTTTCTGAATTTCAGCCTGACTGACGTGCCCAAAGTCAACTGCCTGTTACTCTGGCCCAGAAGCCAGGATATGCATATAATTGGTACCATTGGGTAGAAAACACTTAAGTTTGGAAATGTTAAAATAATTATGAGAATATAACACAATTGATATGGTAGGAGAATATCCAAAGAAAAACCAACCACAATTATTTTTTTCTTTGAGAGCCCATGCTCTTACAATGGAAAGCATAGGGGCATATGCAATTCCAGTTTTTCGGATTCCTTTCTCTGCATGCATGTTGAACGAGTGGATTACTCAAATCGATGGACCCAACTAAATTGACTTTTGGGGATATAAATAAGTATTTTATCTAACAAAACGACACTACATGTTGTAGCTGGGACCCTTGGATTGCAAATCAGAGGAAGATTTTCAAAAAGTAAGTGAATATTTAATTGCTATTTGTGATTTTATGAAGCCTATGCCGGCGGAAAAATATGTTGATGTGGGTCGCCGTCCTCAAGCATGCCATGCGATTCTTTTAGCTGTATAGCCTATTGTAAATTGGACAGTGCAGTTAAATTAACAATAATTTAATATTTTAACTGATATAAGATACTTGCATGTACCTAAATGTTTAATATCCATAATTTCTATTATTTTTATTTGAATTGCGCGCCCTCCAATTTCACCGGAAGCTGTCGKCAGGTGTCCCGCTGGCGACGGTGTCCCGCCTACTTGGTGCTAAGGGAGCTAAGGTTGAACTTAAACAGGTTAGATATTGTTAGGCTTCTTCATAGACTGGCAATAGATAAATGGACATGAACTGGATCTTTTTTCACAATCAATGTTCATTGTCTGTCTGTGCTAATGTCATTTTATCTACACTAGCAGCTTTTTCTGAGGTGAATTGTCTGCTGTCATAAATACTGAAACTACACCATGAAACCCAAACCACATATTCCCAAGTGACCACAGTAACTTCAATGTGTACTGAATACTTGAACTCAATGGTCCCACCAAGTTTACACTTTGATGAACATATCCGTTACACAATCCATTAGGGACCGAAGGCCTTGTCTCGCAGGTCCAACGAGGTGTGTGAGCCGACATGCAATATGTTAAGAATGGAATACAACCTGCGTCGAGGGGACTTGTGTTTTTTAAAAGGTTATTCTTCACTTCTCCCTTCTGACTTCCACCACTAGCTTCCCAACCCCCCCCCAACCCAAAACAGCTCAGACTATAAATGCATTCCGAAAAATATTATCTTTGCTTTCTCACTTTGAATCTAACGGCAGGTAGGGTGTTCCATGAATAACTGAACTGCACTAAACTACCTGGGACTGACGTTGTCTAGCAGAACAGCTCTTGTCAAAGGTTGTGGAAGACAAGCAGCTCTAATACTGAAGTCAATTAGGAGATTGAACAGCTGTAAAGACCCAGGTGAACACAGAATAACAAGAAAAAGTTATATTATGTTGAGTTGTTTACATACTTTCCACCCTCAAACTTTTTGAGACGTGTCACAGACTCTCTAATTGTATTGCCCTTAGTCAGAGAGAGAGAGAGAGAGAGAGAGAGGAACAGCTAGATCAACGGTAGTCATAACTTTACACTGCCCACACGTTCTGAGATAAGAGTCAAGAGAGGTCATCCAGAGTTCTAGAACTCGAAATAGAACAGTTTACTCCAGACATTGAGTAAAGAGATAAAGATTGACCTGCGTTGAATACAAGAAGACTGAAGACAAATAGTAAAGTGATCTGACAAAGCTTGAGACACAGCTGTTTGAATATAGAAAAATTCGATATTTTATCATTACAGAACAGACTGTTTTAAAGTTGCACTTGTATGGACTCCCAACTAAATATACTCCATATCTAATMTACTAATCACCATCGGATTCCACGTTGCATCATTMCTTAAGGACTCATTTCATCAGGACTGTACATATGTMGTCTAAGAGTGTTCCATGTTCATAAAGTTACGTCTTCTGAGAGTGTTCCATGTCCACAAAGTATGTCTTCTGGYAGTGTTCCATGTCCACAAAGGCCCATCCTTTTAAAGAAAACAAAATATCACCAACATCTACAGGGTTCATTAAAAAGCCCAAAAGGTTGTGTTACAAACTCGTATAGTCCGCATTCTCCAACGAAGGCCATCACAGGCCGAAAGCTTGTCAAATGACAATTGTAAAACTGCATCTGATCGAAGTGACTGTGTAGAGACTCTTTTTTTCATTAGGACCTCCCARAGTGACAACCTCMGAATCGGCACGTTTCATTGTTATGACTGATATTGGGGTTCGTTAGCAACCCAAGGTGTCAGTCTTCTCCCTCCTCCAACGTAACCATTCTCCCCTGTTGTGATAGCCATCTTGGTAGCCAGGTCATACTCATTGACCATAGTGTTAAGTCTTCTTCACAGGGGGTTATATAGGATGTGACCTGAGTGTGAAACGGGGGTGCAGTGCTCTCCACAGCATGAGGTGATATCTAACTAAAGTATCATCAACCCAATAACAATAATCAATATTCTAATCAAAACTTCAAGAAGGTAAATAAATCATATTAAGATGACAGAAGAATATTTAATATAACAATACAGCGCTGTTGGAACCGGGATCAAAAAAATATAAAACATCAACAGCTTGGAGTTTTATCCAACTATGTATCACAGGTCCAAATCCAAAGCGTACTATATCAAACAATCAACTGCGGTGAAACAATGACAGGGAGCTCACCTTCTGGTCATGGCTATAGGCTAGGGCCCAATCCTCCTGTGTTGGATGGAACATAGGGCTTAGGATGTAGGAGCTGAGGTGGTATTTCTGATAGCTCGCTCCTTCACACCGCTTCTCAAACTCAGGGTCCGTCAGCACCATTATCTGGAAGAGAGGGAGAGGGGGGTGGAATTGAGAGAGAGAGAGAAGGGGGTTGGGGTGAGAGAGGGAGGGGATGGAGAGGAATAAAGGAGGAGAGGGAAGTTATGAGTAGAGATTGAGGGGAAGATTGAGAGAGCGAGAGAGAGAAAGAAAGAGAGAGAGATATAGTGATACAGAGGAGTAAGAAAGAGAGTGAAGGGGTCACCATGTCACCACTCCAGGTCTAGAAGTTGGCATGCATCAAGCTGCTACTATAACGCTACACATTCACTATGTTTTAAACTTCATTTTACAAATGTGCCTCTCACCTCTGTTGCCATGGGTTTTTGGCCTCTTCCAGTGCGCTCACAGGTCTGCACTTTGGTGCATTTTGACTTCAAGTCACCCCTCTCCAAATACATTCCCTTTAATGAGATAGAGGTGGTTGAGAATACCCCTGTGGACCTATAAGTCAACCGTGAGGGGCCACAACACAACTACAACTAAGTTGCTACGTTTTAAGAATAAAGTCAAGAATATAGTGTAGATCAATAGGCTGTTGAGCTATGGTATTCTGTAAAACACATGTGTAGCAAGAGAGAACGCCATAACTTTGCGTTTACAGTGCCTTGCGAAAGTATTCACCCCCCTTGATATTTTTCCTATTTTGTTGCTTTACAACCTGGAATTAAAATAGATTTTGGGGGTGGGGGGGGTTGTATCATTTGATTTACACAACATGCCTACCACTTTGAAGATGCAAAATATTTTCTATTGTCAAACAAACATGAAATAAGACAAAAAAGAACTTGAGCATGCATAACTATTCAACCCCCCAAAGTCAATACTTTGTAGGGCCACCTTTGGCAGTAATTACAGCTGCAAGTCTCTTGGGGTATGTCTCTATAAGCTTGGCACATCTAGCCACTGGGATTTTTGCCCATTCTTCAAGGCAAAACTGCTCCAGCTCRTTCAAGTTGGATGGGTTCCTACTGGTGTACAGCAATCTTTAAGCCATACCAAAGATTCTCAATTGGATTGAGATCTGGGATTTGACTAGGCCATTCCTAGCCATTTAAATGTTTCCTCTTAAACCACTCGAGTGTTGGTTTAGCAGTATGCTTAGGGTCATTGTCCTGCTGGAAGGTGAACCTCCGTCCCAGTCTCAAATCTCTGGAAGACTGAAACAGGTTTCCCACAAGAATTTCRCTGTATTTAGCGSCATCCTTCAATTCTGACAAGATTCCATTCCCTGCCGATAAAAAACATTCCCACAGCATGATGCTGCCACCACCATGCTTCACTGTGTGGATGGTGTTCTCGGGGTGATGAGAGGTGTTTGGTTTGCGCCAGACATAGCGTTTTCCTTGATGGCCAAAAAGCTCAATTTTAGTCTCATCTGACCAGAGTACCTTCCATATGTTTGGGGAGTCTTTCACATGCCTTTTGGTGAACACCAAATGTGTGTGCTTATTTTTTTCTTTAAGCAATGGCTTGTTTTCTGGCCACTCTTCCGTAAAGCCCAGCACTGTGGAGTGCATGGCTTAAAGTGGTCCTATGGACAGATACTCCAATGTCCACTGTAGAGCTTTGCAGTTCCTTCAGGGTCATCTTTGGTCTTTTTGTAGCCTCTCTGATTAATGCCCTCTTTGCCTGGTCCGTGAGTTTTGGTGGGCGGCCCTCTCTTGGCAGGTTTGTTATTGTGCCATATACTTTCAATTTTTTAATAATGGATTTAAGGGTGCTCTGTGGGATGTTCAAAGTTTCYGATATTGTTTTATAACCCAACCCTGATCTGTACTTCTCCACAATTTTGTCCCTGGCCTGTTTGGAGAGCTACCTGGTCTTCATGGTGCCGCTTGCTTGGTGGTCACCCTTGCTTCGTGGTGTTGCAGATTCTGGGGCCTTTCAGAACAGGTGGARATATACTMAGATCATGTGACACTTAGATTGCACGCAGGTGGACTTTATTTAATTAATTATTTGACTTCTGAAAGTAATTGGTTGCACCAGATCTTATTTAGGAGCTTCATAGCAAATGGGGTGAATAGGTAAGTACGCACCACTTTTCCGTTTTAATTTTTTTTAAATTTTATATAGCATTTTTTTAAACAATTCATTTTTTAAATTTCACTTCACCATATTAGAATATTTTGTGTATGTTCATTAGATAAAATCCAAATAATAATCKATTTAAATTACAGGTTGTAATGCAACAAAATAGGAAAAACTCCAAGGGGGTGAATACTTTTGCAAGGCACTGTACCATGCGTGACTAAATGTCTAGGCAAAGCAATTTGTTTTGAACAATATCTAAATCTGTGATAAAGAAAAAACATTTTTGCAATATAGAATAATGTCTTTGTSGAATGCTCAATGTTACCACAGTGAGAGGAATCTRAATTCCTTGTTAGGAATTATACAGTTTCTACTTTCATTTCATCATGATTTCAGTGTAAATGCAAATGTTTTGTTGCATATTTGTTAGAATTTAGCCACTCGAGAAAGCAATAACAGAGCAAGATTTGTAAAACTAAAACAATAATAGCAATGCAAATATACATATTAATTACAATTATGCAAAATAGAGTACATGTTCATACTATAAAATCAAAGACACTGTGAAAGTACACATCGTTGATAAAACTTAATTAAGATAAAGCCCTTTGTTTGGAAGCCAGTATGATATATATATATATGAGCTATGTATGCAGACATTTTCATTACAGTTCGTTACTCTCAAAACACAGAAATACCCCTAAAACGCATTTCCCCTATTTAGAACAGGCGATCCAAAGATATCTTGATTAATAGACATACATAGCTTGCAAATATGCTTTCTCTTTGTGATGTAAAGCAATAAGACATTAACCTGACACTTGTCTTTAATGATAATTAACTACTAAACCCAGACAGAAAAAGGAGAAGGGAAGCGTGGACTTGGATAGTGTCACAGCACAAAACTCTGCTGGGTTTTCTTTCCCTGCAATAGATTTGAATTGAAAAAAACGCAGTACATTTGTCACTGACAAAAATACCACCCCCTTCCCAGCTTTAACTAGGAATCCTCCCCACCCCTCTTTCCCCAACTTTAACTAGAATCTCTCTGGTGGTGATTTAGAATAAATTGTTTTTCATTAAAGCCAAAAATAGACTGTGGATTCTGTGCCAGTTTTCTCTCTTTTTTTTTTTTAAAAATGTTCCTTCGATTTTTTTGTTGTTGGCCTGACCTTCCAATTTTGCCATTCATTGCCCTCACTGAGGGACGAGGGACTGCGAATGGCCCCTCTATTTCTCCCAATGTCTTAGGGCCTTGTCACATGTAATTTATAGTTRCTAACGTCAGGTCTAATCATTTTCCATAATATTGTAWTAAGTGACAGCGTTTAATATGAGTGGAAATTGCATTTCACCTTGCATTTTTGATTCTTCTGTCTGACCCTTTCTGTCCCACCACTTAGTCCTTGAAGGGTCTGGGTGGATCTGTGTTTCTTCARCACTGAACAGGGAGATACTGAATGTTTCTCAACTCTCTAATAATAATTTAGGCAAGTCCCTTTCAACCAGGCTTCCTTTATATTTACTGTCATACACTTCATATTAAGAACTATCTCTTGAGGGCTTGTTGTATAGCTGCATTCAGTATATCCACTATATTACTGTTACATTTATTGACAGGAATAATATACACTTTATATGCTGAGAATAAAAGGAATTGGAGAAGTCTAGAAATGTATTAATTAACTGACAAAAATGACTCATCTTTAACCAACCTGATTTAATTTCCTGCATGGTAAATATTATTTGCCATGTGACATATTCTAGAATAAACCCTATATAAARATAATTTATATTACAAAATGTAGAAAAACGTATTGGACAAATACCATAACTGGACTAAAAACTTCTCATAACCCATCTCTCAGTAGATTTAATTAATTTCCTTTCAGAGATTGTTTATGTGGATCCATATGGATATGGGCATATCCATCTGTTCCTGAATCAGTTTTAACGGGCACTAAGTTCCACAAGGTGAGCTTACGTAACAGCTCACATCATCGTCAAAAACYTTCACATGATCAAATATACCATCGGCAGGTAATTAAGATTTCGCTCCACATCCACTTGGCAATTGATCACCAATGCGTCTCCCGCGAACAAAGAGGAACGAGGTTGGTAACAAAGCTTAGATCAATACAGGTTGTGAGGATAACCTCTGCATGTTAACTGATGTTAACTGCTGATGTTCAGCTAGTCGGTGTCCAGCGACCGAGCTAATCATCATGCGAGGAGTGCGATTGTTTTTGCTGTGTTGTCTGAGGGGCTGCAGCCTGCTGTTGGATGGTGCTCGAGCCATCTGATGACTGCAAACAAAGGGAGGAGAGGAGGAGATGATGCCTCACAGCAGATGAATCTTGTCAAACACAGATCAATTGCGTTCTATCTGTGAGTGAACACTCTATAGGGAAGGTATAAATAGGCTCATTGGGATTGGGATATCAWCTTGTCTAGCTACAACCATAGAAATAGAATGTCTATTCATTATATGTCTGTCTATTAATTATATGTATATGTCTAGAATGATACTCTTCATCATTAGCAGTGGTTGTGAGTCAAACCGTGCAGAAGGCCTCGGAATAAGGCTGAACATGCATAAGGACAATTCATGATGCGTGTCGTCTTTAAAAGCTTGAAGATAAATGTCAGCAGCATCATTCAAATCTATTATCTGCTCTTAGAAAGGTCAAGCCTCTGGATTTGTTCCTTCAGACATCATGGGAGAATATAGTCGGTGACGTTAACAGAATCTTGTCGTGAGGAAAACAATTGTCATGCTATATTCCCGTGGGAGAAAAATCACCCTTGAGGCATTAAATACACACATATATTGTCACAATTATTTAAGGGTCATTACTGCCTCATCTCAACAGAGACAGAGATAACTGTCTCCTGATTTTCCCACAATAGACACCCAGATGCAATGAGGAAAAAACAAGTCCCAGAGAGAGTTGGGCACATCCATAATGAGATAAGGTTAGGAGGATTGTGGGTCGGTTGAAGCCAGAGGTGAATGGCGGTTGTTTACAAAGCGTGGCTCTAACGAGGGCATCCGGACATCCTAGGATCTCGTGACTAGCTTTTACWACGATATAATTCCCTAACTGGGGTAAACCAAATTGCAACATCCTCAGTCTGTCACCATGATAGGGAAATGATAAGGCCCTTTTAGCAGATATGTTGTCTGTCCTGTGTGTCTTTGACTTGGTTAGACCTGTATCTGGGAAATGTTCTGGATACTCTACCTTCAAGTAGACTATAGGGTCTATCGGCAAGTCCGGCCAGCTAGTGGGAAAATATATTCCCAGGGTCAGAGACGATGCACCTACTTTGTTTAATTTGTTTTGCTTCAGCATTTATCTACACACCAACAATACATGTTCYCTTTCTAACAGGTCTTTCTGGTCTCTGTGTTGTGTCATGGTAAATGTTCAGAGGCTATAACTACAGTATGAGTAAGTGTTGCTTGGTAACACTCTTACTTTCCTAAGTGCAGGCAAGCTGCCAGCAAAAGGCAATGTAAGCTAAATAAGGTCATTCAACTTTGGGCATCTCACGAATTACAAAAACATTTAAATGCTTGAAAGGAAACAATTATTCAAACCATAGAACCTCTTTTTAACAGTTTGTCTACCGTGTATAACCTTCACTTCGAGTTAACATTTGATTTGATCAGAAAGAACAAARAGCGGCAGCAGTGAATGGACAATGAACAATTCAGTTCCACTTAACTCAACTAAATGTAATTAAGTCCTTCTGAGTCTTTGTCATTACTGTGTTATTGAAAATCACTCTTTTGAAGCGTGTCTTACCTTTCTCTTGTTGGATGGACAGACATACAGGTAACTGAGCACCGTCTTAGATCCCACTTTGTCATTCATCCTCTCATAGGTGGAGCTATAGTCTGTTGATCTGTAAATGAAAATAAAAGTCTAGACTAAGCGAAATAAAGACAGACAGGCAGTTCAATGTATAGACAGACAGACATACAGACTTATAGACAGCGGTTATGTACCAACACTTGCTTCCAACCACAACCACATCTTACGGTAGGTTTGGAACCAAATTCAATGATCTTGGCGTTGAACCACGTCGTGTGAAATAGCCCTGTAATTGTACATCTTACAGTACTTGGCATTCTCACCCGTATTACTACAGGATTATAGAGTGCTCAAGGGCCTTTGATCCTATAACATGTTAAGTAAATATACGATAAAACTTGCCTGTGTTATAACCGCCGCGCCAGCAGAATGAAAGAGGTTAACCAATCATTGATAGGTGCTAAGGTAAACACATCATTCACAGACATCTGGGGGCCTAACACCTTCAATAACTGATAGTTTCTCCCGATGACTACTTTGAAATGAAATAATATTTAAATATGGATGTGTCAACAGATTATTATTTTATAGCTCTTCAGGTTTATTTTCTCCTGATGGCGTAGTCGGCAGAGAGTAGTGCAGCTCTGCCAGTAATAGAGATTCAGGTGATATTACAATAAGATCTTTTTTCATTCCAGTTCTTTCCTGAGTGTCGGGGAGAGACGGTCACGATGAATATAAAGTAGAATAACGAGAGAGACAGACCTTGCATGAGGGTGTGCTGACAGTTTCTACAGGATATTAAAAGAGAGTTGGGGAATTGAATGGGGCGATGACTGATTGGAGAGGGAAATATAATGTGGAACGGGCCTCCGAGCACTAGGGAGCCCCCAAGGGCTGTGTTATATTGTCTGTGTCTCCTCATGCGGCAGGTAGAGACATTACACACCAGACACAGAATGCTGCCTGGCTGAGTGGCTTGTCAAGTAAAAATTGAAGAGATATATAGCTGTTGTATTGTATGTAGGCTATGCATCCATTTTACTTTTCACCTCTTAGTTCTATCCTCAAGTACCAAGGCTCTGTTATGAGAGTGTCACAGAAAGACTGTACAATCAGTCAGAAATGGTTTCAATCAAACCTCCAAACCAAAGCGCATAATGCCTCCTACAGTTAGTCTGATTTCTGATGCACCTTTTTTGTTAATGCAAAACCTAGAATGACTACATATTCATGACTGTCTGCGGGGAAGGAAGCTGTACTCATAATAAGCATGCAATTGCAGTGTTTAAACCTGGCTACACTGCCATACAATAGAGCTTCCCCTCCTTCCTCATTTTTTTATTCAGCAATTTCTTCCTCATCAGCCCCTGTCCACCGAGACGGTTGTTTATCTGGTGTTTMCTCTTCAGGTGTTTATGTCTAGGATCTGGTCTGGATTGCCTTGATAATTTCAATTCTAAGCTAAATGTAGCTTAAGTGCCTTCAGCAGCTGAGTAAAGAGTTAATACTCCCCCTTTTTGTTGGAGTAGCAATTTATAAAATATCACAATGCTTCCCWYGCATCTGAAACGAATGGGGTTTTGYCWTGRTGWTGGAAGATGGCAGCAGTGTGAAATATTCCTTGYCTATCAGAGGGGGTTAGGTACTGCAGTAGTTGCACTGTCTGCTGTTGTTGTGTCTGCCTGCTTTGAGGAAGAAACCCTGAGGTAGTGTGGATATTAGTGGTGAAARGCTTTCACCATAGTAAAGASGTTAGTTATTCAAGGTAAATAAGASTGCTTGAAGCAGTTTAATCAACCATTCCAATTGTACACAGTTTGAGACAAAAGACTCCCTCAACTCCTTTAGTTAAACTCTCATTTAATATGAGCTTCACTCCTGGAACAAGCAATGAAAGGCATTTGCTTCAGAATACAATACACCTACAGTGAAAGAGATWAGTATCTAAGCACTAAGTAATATTGTTGTGTTAACGTATACACTGAGGGGTAATATAGAGTGACTATCAAAACTTACCCAAACCAGAAACCTTTGACAGATGGCAGCATTCGCGTAAAACTGAAACCACGAACCACCGCATGTAACCATGGCAAGGTGACTGGGAACATGGCCGAATACAAACAGTGCAGTTATTTCCTAAGTAAGGCTATCAAACAGGCAAAATGTCAGAATAGAGACAAAGTGGAGTTGCAATTCAACGGCTCAGACACAATACTTATGTGGCAGGTTCTACAGACAATCACAGTGTCACACCCTGATCTGTTTCACCTGTCCTTGTTATTGTCTCCACCCACTCCAGGTGTCGCTTGTTTTCCCAAGTGTATTTATCCCTGTATTTCCTGTCTCTGTACCAATTCGTCTAGTATGTTCCAAGTCAACCAGCGGTTTTCCCCCTACTCCTGCCTTTGCAATTCTCCTTTTTCTAGTCCTCCCGGTTTTGACCCTTGCCTGTTCTGGACTCTGTACCTGCCTGCCTGACCATTCTGCCTGCCTTGACCTCAAGCCTGTCTGCCACTCTGTACCTCCTGGACTCCGAACTGGTTTTGACCTTTTGCCTGTCCACGACCATTCTCTTGCCTACTCCTTTTTGGATTATTAAACATCTTAAACTCCAACCATTTGCATCCTGTGTCTGCATCTGGGTCTTGCCTTGTGTCATGATACGCAGACTACAAATGGAAAACCAGCCCCCATTGCGGACTGCGCCGTCTTGCTTCCAGACAAGATAAACACCTTCTTCGCCCGCTTTGAGGATAACACAGTGCCCCCGACGCAYCCTGCCACGAAGGACTGTTAGCTCTCCTTCTCCGTGGCCAACGTGAGTAAGACATTTAAGCATGTTAACCCTTTCAAGGCTGCCGGCCTAGACGGCATCCCTAGCCTTGTCCTCATAGCATGCACAGACCAGCTGCCGGGAGTGTTTACGGACATATTCAATCTCTCCCTATCCCAGTCTGCTGTCCGCACATGCTTCAAGATGGCCACCATTGTTCCTGTACCAAAGAAAGTAACTGAACTAAATGAKTATCACCCCGTAGCACACTTCTGTCATCATGAAGTCCTTTGATAGACTAGGCAAGGATCATATCACCTCTACCTTACCTGARACCCTAGACACACCCCAATAGATCCACGATGCAAACGCCATCGCACTGCACACTGCCTTATCCTTATCTGGACAAGAGGAATACCTATMTAAGAATGCTGTTCATTGACTATGGCTCAGCAATCAACACCATTGTACCCTCCAAGCTCATCATTAAGCTCGAGGCCCTGGGTCTGAACCCCGCCCTGTGCAACTGGGTCCTGGACATCCTGACGGGCTGCCCCCAGGTGGTGAAGGTAGGAAACAACACCRCTACTTTGCTGATCCTTAAAAGCAGAACAATTAAGTGGTTGGTGTGCAGAGGCACTGTGTGGAGACCAGYCTCTGGTTAGAGTGGAGAACGCTCAGTACTTCAAAGCGAGAGGGGGACCAAACTCCCAAACCAAAACACTTCAGTCTGTGGTAAAACACAAAAAAAGAGATAAGGATTGGGTGTTCAGGAGCACAACCGACTCAGAGATCCTACTCCTGTATTGTTCCAGCAGGGAAACTAAAGGTTGGTGATCTATCTTGCACAGCTAGCTCACAAGACTGAGTTATTTTTCGGTCTCTTGCAGCTGACTTGGCTGGCCACTGACCAAACCAAAGAGATAGTAACTGCGTGATTGAATAACAAAGACACCAAACAGACTAGC
Source organism: Salvelinus sp. IW2-2015 (assembly GCF_002910315.2). NCBI lineage: Eukaryota > Metazoa > Chordata > Actinopteri > Salmoniformes > Salmonidae > Salvelinus > Salvelinus sp. IW2-2015. The sequence goes on along the minus strand of NC_036838.1, from coordinate 1,424,080 downwards.
CAGGAAGAATATCTGGAAAAACCCTGTCAAAATATTCCACCAGGGCCCAAACATCTGACATTGTCGGGTTGTTAGTGTCACATGGGGGATTAACAAAAAGAAACAACTTTATCTGACAATGCAACTGTGAGAGAGAGATGAGAGAAAACAAAAGTTCTTAGCTGAAGACCCTGATGCAAGATCAAGCCTTCAGGCTCTAAACATGATCTTTCCTCTGATTGATATGCTTGAACATTGTTCTGAACATAGACGAATCCCAGGCATCCAGTCTTAAACGGGTCTGAACACAACGTCTGAATCCACAGTGAAACATTTCTACAGTTATTGTTTGAGAWACTATACTACTAAGTCATTTCTGTTCCTATCCAGCCTGCAGGGGAATGACAGATGCAATATGGGTCCAAACACCAGATCCAAGACCCAATGAATCGACTGTCTGAATCGATGCTGAGACCTCTGGTCGACACYGGAAATGAGAGTTTAGCGACTGAGATTTGGTTGGCAGATGCAAACCGCAATGGGCATGAATTGGGCAATGCCTTAGCATCATTGCTCTGATAGATAATGCTGGATACCAGAAAGACTGTGGGCACATAGATCTTAATAAGAGACAGATGAAGAGAGGTAATGTGAAAAGGTCARGCAATAACCGACTAAAAAGGCAAAAAGTGAATAGTTGAGGGGAATGAGAAAGAAAGGGAGGAGAAAATGAAGAGGGGGAAAAAGAATGAAGAGAATGCATCAGTAGAGGCAGGTGTCTAGAGAAAAGGCAGCAAATATWTTTTTTTATCATCTATGCTGCCATCAGCATACCTTACCTCAGGAAAGGGACCAGCATTGTACAAGCTGTCAGTGTTTATCTGTTGGAGCAAATACACAACGCAAATGCATTGAGACACACACACACACACACTTCTCACCCCTAAGGTACATTAGCTGTAGAAGAATATCTCCTCTTATAACAGAATCCATTGAAGCATAATTGAAAATAACTTTTGGAGAATTGACACATTAAGGGTACGTAAAGATATTTGCAGGTGTTTGCCGAAAGAGCACAGTGGATCGTTGGTGAGAGACATGTAGGAGGGTGGAAACTCAAAGCGTGAATGAATAATGGAGGTTAAAACATTCACATTTACAGACTGGGTCAGTGAGAGGAGATGTGTTTTTTTCTTATTTATCTCGAACACTTGGAGTGAGCTTGAGAAATGAGAAACATGCCACAGAGACAGGAAAAGTAAATATGAAACAGCCCACGCATGAAACAAAACTACAACAGCAGGAACAGGGAAATGTGTCTGATGCACAAACAGATTCACTACACCACCTATAGGCTCTCAGGCTTTTTGATAATAAACTAGGAAGTGAATAAATATTCCCACTGTGTGAAATGAAGATGTTAGATAGGAACCAAGAGTAAGCACTGTAGGTACTGCATAGCTACTGCAGGTAGCCTGGAGGTTTACAGCGTTGGGCAAGGTCGCTGGTTTGAATCCTGGAGCCAACAAGGTGAAAAATCTGTTGCTGGACCCTTGATCAAGGCACTTAACCCGAATTGCTCAAGGGGCACTGGGCAATAGTTACCTTGCCCGTAACCCCACTCCCTTTATATAATAACATTTGATTTGATTTGATTTGCGGGTGTCTCAGGGGGAGTTGGYATACGCAAGAAACACATTTCCATGACACTTGTAACAGYACAAATATAAGCACCKCCTAAATGTATTATCATTTATCGATGTTACTGAGCACAGTGTGGAGGAGAAAAGCTATGAGACAGGAATGTTTCAATCTCCCAATGTACCTAACCCTAACTTTCATGCAAATGRATGAATATAARAACCAAGAGTGAGCACAAGATACAGCATGTGTCATAAGTTACTTGACACAGGGGAAAACTAGGCGACATGAAAGTTTGCATATCACAAATCATTATTTTAACGCACAATGTGAAAGTTAKTGGACAGGGAAAAACTATGAGACATGAAAGTTTAAACTTCATAAATTATACTTCCATGGCACTTTAGGCATGGCCTTTATGACATCCATCCATGCTTCCATTCACAACAAAGAGTGAACACTAGATAAGGTATTTGTGACAAGTTACTGAATACAGGAGGGAAAACAACTAAGAGACATGAAAGTTTAAATCTCACTATGGACCTAAGTAATTCTTTCATGGCACTTTAAGCATGGCCTTCATGGCATGAATGCATGTCCCTGCTTTCATTCACACATGCACTCTTGAAGTGCTTTGAAGAACTATAGCGGAAGAAACACTGACATTTGGAGGATGTTTTAAGTGACCTCACATACTGTCTCGTGGATATCTKTGTCACGTTCAACATTCCTCTTTCACTCCTGACTGTGCATCTTCAAGCGTCTTAGCTTGACCTCGTGTTCTCCCATGTTCTCTACATTCCAGAAAGCTCTTTTCCAGAATAAATCTTTCAATAAACATATAAAAGTTTGAGATTCTCCCTCCAGGCGTGATTATTTTTGCATGAGGTCGAAGAGAGCTTTTTAGGTCACACCGCAACAAATCCACGAGCGAGTCAGCGACATCTGCCTTTTTTCCGCTCATCACCAAGCATCAGCACTGACCTGAAACGCAATGGTGTTGACTCATTGTGTGATCACCTCAGAAACTCTTCTTACCTGACAACACCTTAACACACGTTCTGCCCTTTCCACAAAATGGATCGCAGATGTCCTGTGTGACTTGGTGGAGTCACGCTCGCATCAGGGCTCAGCAACAGGCTTTGGAGTATAATCTTCAGGTGGGATCTTTATTCTGGCCGGGCAGATACGGCATAAGCACAACTGATTACCATTCATTATTTAGAGCTAGAGGAAGCTGAGGCTGTGGCACTGAGGGATAACGCTGGACTATGACATAGCTAAGGATGTTGCATTTGCCGGCTGCATGGTGCAGCATCGAGGACGAAAGGTATGAAACCGAACTCGTACAAGCCATCATCAGGAGTGTTGTTACTGATGATCAGTGAAACCTCAAGGACAGAGGAATGGACATTAAGCAGACATGAGGAAGTGAGTTCTCTAGTGAGGAAGGATCCTGACCATAAAGTGTRTGGCCCTGGGGGTGTAGACAGTATATTAAAGAGTTCAATATAATTATCAGTTGCAGAGGGAAGACAATGCACGATACAGTAGATTATATTACGTTTTCATTTTCTTATGTAATGTACAGGTAACTGCCAAAATTGTCACGGATCCCCCRGGTACTGCTGCTCATTCTGTTCACCAGTTCCAGAGGTCGACGTCACCGGCCTTCTAGGCTGCACTGTTATTACGCACAGCTGGTTCCAATTCCTCACTGATTGTATTTGTATTAATGCGCCCTTTGTTTCCCCATTGGGCTGTCGATTATTGTTCCCAGGTCCGTTGGTCGGGTGAGTACCTATGCGTTGTCTCAGCCTGTGCTGCGTGCTTTTTGCATTGTGTATTATGGGTCTCGTCCCGTGTCGTTCTARAAGGTTTACCCTCGCTCTTTTGTTTGGGTACATCCCAGTGTTTTGTATACATGTTTGTTTTGGATGTATTAAAAGCCCAAATGATGTATTCGTGCCACTGTCTCCAAATCCTTTATACCAGCGTGACAAAATAAAGGAAACACTTGAGTAAATGAGGGATACAAAGTCCATTGAAAGCAGGTGCTTCCACACATTTGTGGTTCCTGAGTTAATTATGCAATTAACATCCCAAAAAGCTTAGGGTCATAAATAAAAATGCCCAGTTGCCTATTACTTTGGCTACCATGGCTAGAAGAACTTTCAGTAACTTTGAAAGAGMAGACTCAAAGGCGCATAGGGAGTTTAGAGTGTGTGTGTGTCTCAGTCGCCAGATCTCTATTCAATTAAACACTTATGGGAGATTCTGGTGGGAGATTCTGGAGTGGCGCTTGAGTCCCGTGTTTTCACACCACCATCAACAACCTTTCTTGTGGAAGAATGATGTMTGCATCCCTCCKATACAGTTCCAGACACTTGTAAAATATMTTTTAAGGCGCATTGAAGTGGATATGGCAGCTCCTGGTGGCCCKATGCWTTATGTTGGTGTTTCTTTTATTTTTTGCAGTTATCTGTACTTTAAATGTTCATCAGGATTGATTTGGACTGTTTCTGTGACCATTTAAAGGACTGTTTCTGTGACCATTTAAAGGATATCTTCATTGCCCCCAGTCCTGTGCTGCTTTTCATTTGTGGATTGAAGGTTCAAGGCCCCTTTTCTTCACTATAAATTGGGGGGTGATGTGAAAAAGGTTCACACAATCTGTTCTAACCTACCCTTGGCATTTTGGGTAAGTCAATAAACCACCTCCCTTTAGTTGGATGCTACAAACATATAGCTAATCAGAGTGAGGGAAATAAGTGGTTTGTCCCTTCTCCGTGTACACTGTCGTGACTTTACTTTCATTATCTTGATGACTGTTATTTATTGAATCAACTAACTTAATTTTAATTCAACTAACTTGAATTGTTACCTGATTAAATTAATCATGTAACAATTTGGGTCCACAAGAGCGGTTGCTTAGAAGTTACTATCTCCCAAATTAAACTCTAAAGGTCTTTACCTATCACATCCATAAAACAGTCAACGTATTAATCATAACCTCTTATAAATGATCATTCTGAACAGTCGTAGCCTCTTGGATCTGCAAAACCCCAGCCTTACTTATGATTCAGTACTACACAAATTGGTTAAATTATTTATTTACTATCTAACCAAATAATAGCACATGTAACATACACACTTAATAAATTAGGAAAAGGTCCCTAGCGGAGTGACACAACATATGGCGGCT
>NC_036838.1:1414303-1415789 GCF_002910315.2 Salvelinus sp. IW2-2015 | reverse complement strand
ACAAATTCAAAAATATTTTTTAGAAATATTTAACTTTCACACATTAACAAGTCCAATACAGCAAATGAAAGATAAACATCTTGTTAATCTACCCATCGTGTCCGATTTCAAAAAGGCTTTACAGCGAAAGCACAACATATGATTATGTTAGTTCAGAGCCAAGTCAAAAAAACACACAGCCATTTTCCAGCCAAAGATAGGAGTCACAAAAAGCAGAAAAATAGATAACATTAATCACTAACCTTTGATGATCTTCATCAGATGACACTCATAGGACATCATGTTACACAATACATGCATGTTTTGTTCGATAATGTTCATATTTATATCCAAAAATCTCAGTTTACATTGGCACGTTACTTGCAGTAATGTTTTGATTCCAAAACATTCGGTGATCTTGCAGATAGCCACAGAAATCCCAGAAATACTCATAATAAACATCGATAAAAGATACAAGTGTTATTCACAGAATTAAAGATAGACTTCTCCTTAATGCAACCGCTGTGTCAGATTTCCCAAAAACTTTACGGAAAAAGCATAATCTGAGTACGGCGCTCAGAGCCCAATCCAGCCAAATCCAGCCAAAGAAATATCCGCCATGTTGGAGTCAACAGAAGTTAGAAATATGATAAATATTCACTTATCTTTGATGATCTTCATCAGAATGCACTCCCAGGAATCCCAGTTCGACAATAAATGACTGATTTGTTCCTTACAGTTCCATAAAGTCCATCATTTATGTCCAAATAGCCACTAGTTGTTAGCGTGCTCAMCCCAGTAATCCATCTTCATGAGCACTAGGTCCAGACAGGTCGAAAAGTTCCATTACAGGTCGTAGAAACATATCAAACTATGTATGGAATCAATATTTAGGATGTTTTTAACATAAATCATCAAAAATGTTCCAACTGGAGAATTCCATTGTCTTTAGAAAAGCACTGGAACGAGAGCGAACTCTGTCGGGAGCGCGCGTCCCGAGCCTGAGACACTCTGCCAGACCACTGACTCATTTACATTTACATTTAAGTCATTTAGCAGACGCTCTTATCCAGAGCGACTTACAAATTATCCAGAGCGACTCAAACAGGTCTCATGAGCCCCTCCTTTATAGCAGAAGCCTGAAACAAGTTTCTAAAGACGGTTGACATCTAGTGGAAGCCTTAGGAAGTGCAACTTAACCCCATAGACACTGTGTATTTGGTAGGCCAAGCTTTGAAAAACTACAAACCTCAGATTTCCCACTTCCTGGTTGGATTTTTCTCAGGTTTTCGCCTGCCATATGAGGTCTGTTTTACTCACTCTTCATATGGCTGCAATCCCGGTGACGGGATGATATGACAACAGCCAGTGAAAGTGCAGGGCGCCAAATTCGAAACAACAGAAATCTCATAATTAAAATTCCTCAGACATACATGTTTCATAAACCATTTTAAAGGTTTTAGATGTTGTTAATCATCTTGAATAACGTTCAACAGGAGGAATTAAC
>NC_036838.1:1402840-1408137 GCF_002910315.2 Salvelinus sp. IW2-2015 | reverse complement strand
ATTGACTTCAGTTGAGCGATGGAACGGAGCTGCCTCTCACATGAACACGCGTGTTCAATGCGTGGTCACCTCATGGCAGTGATTACTCATTCCTGTCTCCTTCGGACCCCCTTCACAGCAGAGTGATCAGACAAAGTTCTATTGACTGTTGACATCTAGTGGAAGCCGTAGGAAGTGAAAACTCATCCATATCTCGCTGTAATGTCAATGGGAGCTTGGTTGAAAAACTACCAGCCTCAGAAAAAATCCAAACAGGAAGTGGAACTTCTCAGGTTTTTGCCTGCCATATGAGTTATGTAATACTCACAGACATAATTCAAACAGTTTTAYAAACTTCAGAGTGTTTTCTATCCAATACTATTAATACTATGCATATATTAGCAACTATGACTGAGTAGCAGGCCGTTTACTCTGGGCACCTCTGTGCACCTTTTATCCAAGCTACTCAATACTGCCCCTGCAGCCATAAGAAGTTACTAAGCCAATTAGGAACATTTGTGCAGTCTTGATACAACATTACAACATGCAATGGTTCATTGGATCAGTCTAAAACTTTACACATACACTACAGCCATCAAGTGGCCAACGTCTAATTTGGCCTGGTCTGGAATAATACATGATGTCCTTTCTCTTGAATATCAAATATGATGGTACAAAAAAAAAGCATGACCCGGAGGTGGTAATGTCAATAGCTAATGACGTTGTGACCATCTGAGTGTTGTGGCATTTATATAAAGACAMTGTTGTTTTTTTCTGCCTCTGTTTGTTTCTTCTGTAGATGCCATATGTGCTCTGGTTGTATCAATAGCCTACCAATCAGAGGAGRATACACTGAATCCCAAATCACCCCCTTAGACCTTTCTACCCACTAGCCTCTCCTGTAGATCTAAAATAGGTTTAAGCAGAATTTTAATAACTTTAACAATTTGCCTTCTAATAGGCTGGGGGGAATTTTGGCCGTACTGCTTGCACCTACATATGTAGGATCTTCATTTGAGGCAGTTTGATACAGCAGGAAAATAATRCTGCAGCAACAAGAATGTGAATTATTATGTGGATTATAAATATATATTTTTAAGAGGTTCATACATTTTTCGTAAGGAAAAAAATCTAGTTTGATTTTTCAAAATGGAAATGACAAACTTCATAAGCCTTTTTAAATATCAAATACTCTACAAGTTAAACATTTCCTACAGGAGTGCCTAGGGAGGAGMTATAAGGGTTGATTTGGGAATKAGTGATAGATGTCACTTCAGGCTTCAAAAAACACTGAGTTCTCTGGTCCTCTGTTTTGATATCAAATCTGATCTTTGGGTCTCTAGAATATGGTTGGCCATCTTGGTCTATGATTCACCCGTTACCCTGTTCAGTGGGTTATCAAAGACCGCCTTCCCTCCTCTCTCTCTCTTTCCCGCTCTGCAAACRGCTCAGATGAAAGCTATCGGAACAGAGCGACTGACTGAAGGATCATGCTTGTCAGGGGCCAAGCCTGGCAGCACTGAGGGATCAAGAGAGAGAGGGTTCAAAGTGGGCATACAGGCTGGCAAAGTGCCCCTTGACTAGTGTTGTGTTGGGGACGGAGCCAAAGGAACATTCATAACATTTCAATATATCAACAAACACCGGTTATTGGTGTACATATGGAATATGTAGGTTGGTGTTCTTCTAAGAGAACATAGAATGCATTTGCCCAGTCTGTCTTGTCTTCTGACAGAATAACCTGTGGTGTTCCTAAATGTTTATTATCTAATAGGTTTGAGTCATTTCATGGCTTATTACATACTTATAACACATGTCATGTCTGTTTTGTTTCCAGGTGATCCTGATTCTGACCAAACTTCACGACTTTCACCTGGGGAGTGTTACAGAGAGCACCTTGTGGAGGTAAGACAGTAACNTTGAGTCATTTCATGGCTTATTACATACTTATAACACATGTCATGTCTGTTTTGTTTCCAGGTGATCCTGATTCTGACCAAACTTCACGACTTTCACCTGGGGAGTGTTACAGAGAGCACCTTGTGGAGGTAAGACAGTAACKTTTCTTCATATCTCCTTCTCTGTCTCTCTCACTTCCTSTCTCCCTTTKCTTCSCTCCCATGACACATTCATCATAGGAACAATAGTGCAGTCTCTCTCCACTCMCTTTCTGTTCTACTCTCTCTCTCTCTCTTCCATCTTTCTCTCTCCCTGCCCCTTCTCTCTTTCTTTCTCTCTCTCTCACTGCTTAGTACAAGACTGCTGGACACAAAGCAGAATTGCACTACTGAGCATTGGGCGGGGRGCCCCAGGTGAACGAAGACTTGTCTCTACTCTTTGAAGTTATAAGCCATAACCACCATCAATATATTTTAGTACCGAACAGGTTGTCTTCATTCATTACTTTGGTTGCCGTTTCTCTTGTCGTTTTGCTAGTGGTGACTGTAGTAGAGACACAGCAAGAGCTTACGGTCCTTTCAGGCAACTTTGTGTGTCAACACATTAAAAGTTGAATGATTCTAGTAAGATGATATTGATGCGGCTCCTGCGAGTGTTTGTGGGACCTGTTGCGTGAGTCAGGGTGACGACAAGGGAGAGAGAGAGAGAGATGGGGAGATGATACAATGAACAGGCTTTCCTAATTTAATGTTCTGTGTTTTGTTATTCCAAGACKTACATTTAATGAAAACTATAAAACCCTTGCTTCTTTTCCATGTGTTTCAGTACAGCATTTGTTTTCCATTGGGTAACAAGGGAGGATTCAATCTTCATCTTTTTTTTGTTCTGTTCAATTCACATTTGGATTGTTTGTTACACATAATACTGCARCATGTTTGACTCCAGTACCYACTCCAGTAATTGAGATTGTTTAGATAGCCACATACAGYTAGAGTGTTGAAGCTGGCAATGGGATTTCCAGGTTAATATCTSTCTTCAGAGCACAAAACAAATCCACCCTTCATGTTTGAGGAGGTTTCAGAGAGAAATTCAGACTAAAATAAGTCTGACAATGACAAATGGTATGTATGGTTTTTTCCTTGAGGCTAGAGAAAGCAAGCCGGTTTACTCTTTGAATATCTGCGAAGATTATGTAATGTTCTTTTAAATGTCCAAGTACTGTTGAATGTCAAGGTATGAGTCAGTTGCTGGGAAATCAGTGACAAAATCTTTCAAAATAGATATCCATTATCCAACCTAAGACATTGTTTAATCCTCAAAGCTCCTTTAATTAGTTATAGAGCAAGAGAAAAGTCTGCTACTGCGAGTCAGTCTCCAAAAATAATCCAAAAGGAATTGTCTCAGAAAATATATACAGTATTTCAAAATCTAACAAAATACATCATCACCAGTGACGCTCTTTCAAAATGAGTTAAAGGGCAGGAAAAGATAAAGTAAGCCTGTATGTCAGCATGTAAAGTAATTGAAGTCAGGTGTAGTCATTACGAGAGTAAATAGTCCTGGGTGTTAGAAACATGTGACATCCCCAAGCCTCTGAGATGTGCCCTGACATTCATTCAGCCTAGTCATATCTCTCCGCTGTGAGAAAGGCAGTTAGAGCAGTAACCCACCCTGTTGTATGGGCACTGTCCTACTTGCTGGGTTGCTGATACATCACCTGTGACGGTTGCCACAGTGCTGGGATTCCCTTATAAACAAAACAAGAGCACAAAAGATCAATTCGACTTTGTTCAATGAGACCTGTGGACCGAGAGAGAGGGAGGTCGAAGAGACATGTAGAAACATAGAGTTAGAGAGAGATCAGTCTAAATACTAGTCAGAAACTTCCAGAACATGATAGTTCATCCCCATGAATCAACAACTGATCACACAAAACACTTTGCTCTGTTCGTCTCTGTCATTAATATTCATTGTTAATTGAGATCTCAGCTCCGGAAAGACCGTTAGAGTCTGTTTATACCACAGTGTCCATGCTGTTGGCCCAAATGGCAGGACAGATGCTGACCTTTCAATAAAGGTCAAGACTCCAGCCAACGCCTTCAAGTATCTGAAAGTCAGCCTGTGAATTTTATTGAACGCCCTGACCTTAAACAATGGAAGGAGATCATTAATTCCTGTGAATAATATTCAAAAGAGTGGTCCCATATCTCAATGGGATGATTCAGGGATGTGAGCGAAATGAAGCCAGACTGTTTACAGTGTAATCCTAACAATGGTAATTGAACTCTTGCAGCAATACTTTCTTCAAAGTTATTCAGATCTGCCTCCTCTCTTCATCTAAGTATCTTGACTTGGCATTTGAGCAGTTTATTGCTCATTAATTATTCAGTCMTATCAAACAGGTATAGAAACACATAKGCGTTTGATATGCATTGCGCCATGATTTGCGTATAAAGCGCCCAAGTGGGCTATTTCAATAGCATGTGATCAATGGGGAATTTGCTTTGGTGTACCCTTTTCAACTTTTGTGTAGGTAGCCAAAAAATGATCTCCCATACTGCAGATCTTAGTTCCTAAGGGCATTTATAGTATGCTTACTGAAGAAACACTCACAGTATGTACCTTGTCACTTAATCGCTCAGTCGAAGGTCTGGAGGGAATTCAGAAAAGTTATGTCTTCGGCTCTGCTACCGCAGCAGAGCAACGTGAGGTAAAATTACAGCCTACAGATGCCTGGATGCGAGATGCTGAAACTTCTTAGAGATGAGCCTGTCTGCATGTATCCAACTTCACACATCATATCCCCGACTCCACTCCAACTCAACAGGACCAGCATATCGTACATAGAGGCTGCAAAAACACAACACACTCAATATAGCTAGACAGAAACGTAACTCATCGCTTTTGACTGTTCAATCCAACATATCTTCTAGGAAAATTGTACTTCTTACACAACAATCTTTTTTTAACTTCAACGCAACAGGACCAGTATGTTGTACAGAGGTTTTGAAAATGCAACTCTTAGCAGAATCCCTGACATAACAAAACGTTATCGATGTAAAAATGTATCATCTTAATCAACGTATCTTCTAGGGAATGTCATCTCTGCTGGTCTTAGTCTCTCGTTCTCTCCAGGTCATTAATTACAAATTTTCACACCAAATGACCATGATGCATTTGATCGTAATTGTTTTCGTCTAATTGGCCTCGTCCTTGCCTCGAGTGCAGTTGCTCCTCCATCTGATAATTCAAGCATTCTCCTCGCTCCTCTTCCCTCTCTATCCCCTTATTAGACGCTTGATTGTGGTCTTAATTATGTGCTGTATGGTGAAGTCATATGATGACAACTGACACCCAGGAATTAGTGTTTAGATAAAGTAACATTGATGCAATATTATAAATGATGCTGAAGATGGATT
>NC_036838.1:1383007-1399384 GCF_002910315.2 Salvelinus sp. IW2-2015 | reverse complement strand
ACATTATGGAATATTTAAATGATCTAAATGGGATTTCACTGTACAAGTGGCTGTCAAATGCCAATGGATATCGAGGCTGGTAATTATTTCATGTTGTTGAAGCGTGTAGTGGTATTGTTAGGTTAGAAGGTTAGGATTAATTGCGTAACTGAAAGTAAGTTTGTACATGTATTAATATAATCATACAGTATTCTCTGTGGCATTTGTTTTAATTGAGTCTCTGTTGTAGTAGTAATGGTTCTCATGTCATACTTATCTATGAATTACTTTCCCAATTGAAATGCTATCAGTAGTTCAAAGTTCAACACATTTTTACACTCTCTGCTCTGGATTGTTGCGTTTCCATTCAGTCCCTAAATTAAGCTTCAAGAAAGAAAAAACATTAAAAATGACTGACTAGGCAGCTATCAGATAGGCTGCTATGTCCACTATAGAAAAGGTACAGTTGAAGTCAGAAGTTTACTACAACTTAGGTTGGAGCATTAAAACTCGTTTTTTCAACCCACTCCACACAATTTTTTCTTCGTGAACAAACTATAGTTTGGCAAAGTCGGTCTAGGACATCTACTTTGTGCAGGACCACAAGTTCTAGTTTTTCCCAGACAATATTGTTTACAGACAGAGGTTTTTTCACTGTATCCAATTCCAGTGGGTTCTGAGAAGTTACAATACACTAGTGACTGTTGCACTTTTAAACAGCTTGGAAAATTCCAGAAAATGATGTCATGGCTTTAGAAGATTCTGAATTAGGCTAATTGACATGATTTGAGTCAATTGGAGGTGTACCTGTGGATGTATTTCAAGGCCTACCTTCAAACTCAGTTTGCCTCTTTGCTTGACATCAATGGGAAATCAAAAAGAAATCAGCCAAGACCTCACAAAAAAATTGTATGACCTCCACACGTCTGGTTCATCTTGGGAGCAATTTCCAAACGCCTGAAGGTACCGCGTTCATCTGGCTCTACAAACAATAGTACAAAGTATAAACACCATGACCACGCAGCTCATCATACCACTCAGGAAGGAGACACGTTCTGTCTCCTAGAGCATGAACGTACTGCTGGTGCGAAAAGTGCAAATCATCCCAGAACAGACAGTCAAAGGACATTGTGAAGATGCTGGATGCAACATTGTACAAAAGTATCTATATCTGCAGTAAATACGAGTCCTATATCGACATAACCTGAAAGGCCGCTCAGCAAGGAAGAAGCCACTGCTCCAAAGCCGCCATAAAAAAGCCAGACAATGGTTTTAAACCTGCACATAGGGAAAAGATTGTACTTTTGAGAAATGTCTCTGGTCTGATGAAAAACAAAAATAGAACTCGTTTGGCCATAATGACCATTATGTTTTGGGAAAAAGTGGACGCTTGCAAGCCAAAGAACACCATTCCAACCGTGAAGCGACAGGGGTGGCAGCATCATGTTGTGGGGTGCTTTGCTGCAGGAGGGACTGGTGCACTTCCAAAATAGATGGCATCATGAGGCAGAAAAAGTATGTGGATAGATTGAAGCAACATCTCAAGCCTCAGTCACGAAGTTATTTATTGGTCGCAAATGGGTCTTCCAATCGGACAATGACCGCAAGTTTTGGCAAAATGGCTTAAGGACAACAAAGTCAAGTATGGACTCAACCATATAAAATTGTGTGGGCAGAACTGAAGCGTGTGTGATGCAATGAGGCCTACAAACCTGACTCATACACCAGCCTGTCAGGAGGAATGGGCTTAAAATTCACGTCCAACTTATTGTTGGGAAAGCTTGTGAAGGCTACCCGAAACGTTTGACCCAAGTTATTATATTTTTTAATTACAAATTGTATCCGTTATTTTACCAGGTAAGTTGACTGAGAACACGTTCTCATTTACAGCAACGACCAGGGAATGAGTTACAGGGAGAGGAGGATGAATGAGCCAAATGTAAACTGTGGGATTTATTAGGTTGACCGTGATGGTTTGAGGACAGATTTGGAATTTAGCCAGGACACACGGGTTAACACTCCTACTCTTACGACAAGTGCCATGGGATCTTTAATGACCTCGGAAAGTCAGCACACCCGTTATAACGTCCCATTCCGAAAGACGGCACCTACACAGGGCAGTGTCCCCAATCACTGCCCTGGGGCATTGGGATATTATTTTTAGACCGGGGAAAGAGTGCCTCCTACTGCTCCTCCAACACCACTTATTAAATTTAAAGGCAATGCTACCAAATACTTATTGAGTGATGTAAACTCTGACCCACTGGGAAATGTAATGAAAGAAATACGAAGCTGAAAATCATTATCTCTACTATTATTCTGATTTCGCATTCTTAAAATAAAGTGGTGTTCCTAACTGACCTAATGCATGGAATTTTTACTCGGATTAAATTGTCAGGATTTGTGAAAAAAACTGAGTTTAAATGTATTTTGCTTAGGTGTATGTAAACTTCCGACTTCAACTGTAGCTACGTGGAACTCAGAAAGCATCAGTACCATGGTGAAAGTACACAGCTGCATTCGGAAAGTATTCAAACCCTTACTTTTTTTGTTAAGTTACAGCCTTTTCTAAAATGGAGTTAAAATTTTTTTCATCTTTAATCTATCCACACCACAACCCATAATGACATAGTGAAAAAAACATTTACACAAGTATTCAGACCCTTTGCTATGAGACTCAAAATTGATCTGCTCAGGTTGCATCCTTTTTCTATTCATCATCCTTGAGATTTTTCTACAACTTGATTGGAGTTCACATGCATTAAATTAAATTGATTGGACATGATTTGGAAAGGCACACACCTGTCTATATCAGGTTCCCACTAGTTACAGTGCATGTTCAGAACAAAAACTATGACTATGAAGTCGAAGGAATTGACAGATCATGGAGAAGGGTAGGTTCCCTAGAGCTGGTCGCCCGGCAAACTGAGCAGTCTGGGGAGAAGTGCCTTTGTCACGGAGGTGACCAACGTACCCTATGGTTACTCTGACCAGAGCTCTAGAGTTCCTCTGTGGAGATGGGGAGAACCTTCCAGAAGTACAACCATCCCTGCAGCACTCCACCATCTGGCCTTTATGATAAGGGGCCAGATGGAAGCTATTTTTCAGTAAAAGGCACATGACAGCCCACTTAGAGTTTGCCAAAGGCACTTAAAGGACTCTCCAAGACTATGAGAAACAAGATTCTCTGGTCTGATGAAACCGAGATTGAACCTGTTTTGGCCTGAATGCCAAGCATCACGTCTGGAGGATGCCTGCACCATCCCTAACGGTGAAGCACTGGGGTGGCAGCATCATGCTGTGGGCTGTTTTTCAGCAGCAGGACTGGGAACTAGTTCAGGGTTGAGGGAAAGATGAATCAGAGCAAAAGTACAGACGAGATCCTTGATGAAAATCTGCTCCAAGAAGCCTCAGGACTCTGACTGGGGTAAAGGTTCACCTTCCCAACAGGACACAATTGTGGAACCTAACAAACATCCAAGAAAATACAGGAGTGGTCTGATCGAACATCTCCGGAGAGATCTGAAAATAGCTGTGCAGCGACTCTCCCCGTCCAACGTGTAAGAGCTTGAGAGGATCTACAGAGAAGAATGGGAGAAACTCCCCAAATARAGGTGTACCAAGCTTGTAGCATCATACCCAAGAAGACTTGAGGCTGTAATCTGTGCCAAAGGTGATTCAACAAAGTACTGAGTAAAGGGTCTGGATACTTTTAATATTTAAGTACATTATTTTGAATAAATGTGTGTAGATTTAAAATCTATTTTAGAATAAGGCTGTAATGTAACAAAATGTGGAAAAAGTTAAGGGGTCCGAATACTTTCCGAATGCACTGTACTCTGAGGAAAATCTTTGGCTGGCTAGACACACAGGTCTTCTGAAGGTAACGTCTAGTGAGTTGGAGTGCAGATGATTCCCCTGCAGTCACGCAGTGGCGCAGAGAGAGAGACAGACAAGAAATGGAAAGACAAAGAGAAAGGCTGATTGGGCCATCCCTTCCATCTCTGCCTTGCCATTTACACCCTCCTGACCCCCATCCCCACTCCCAATGGGCCATCATGGGGTCAGGCAGGGGTGAGGAGTGACATTGTTTCAAATTACATCATTTTGCAGAGTGATGTCACTCACAGGCTGGCTGTTGTGTCACAYGTCAGTGCCTATATATAATGAGGCCTGTGTTGCGTAGAGAGGGGAACAYACCTTATATCTCTGACCTTTTACAATTGGAATTTGACGTTACCTCAAAACCCCAGAGGCGCTATATAACTTTTTATTGGAATCTAATCAAATCAAAGTTTATTTGTCACGTGCACCGAATACAACAGTGYAATGCTTACTTACAGGCATTAACCAATAGTGCAAAAAAGGTATTAGGTGAACAATAGGTAAGGAAAGAAATAAAAACAGTAAAAAGACAGTGAAAAACAGTAGCGAGGCTACATACAGACACCGGTTAGTCAGGCTGATTGAGGTAGTATGTACATGTAGATATGGTTAAAATGACTATGCATATATGATGAACAGAGTAGCAGTAGGGTAAAGAGGGGTTGGCGGGTGGTGGGTGGCGGGACACAATGCAGATAGCCCGTTTAGCCAATGTGCGGGAGCACTGMTTGGTRGGGCCAATTGAGGTAGTATGTACATGAATGTATAGTTAAAGTGATAAACAGAGAGTAGCAGCAGCGTAAAAGAGGGGTTTGGGGAGACACACAATGCAAATAGTCTGGGTAGCCATTTGATTACAGGAGTCTTATGGCTTGGGGGTAAAAACTGTTGAGAAGCCTTTTTGTTCTAGACTTGGCACTCCGGTACCGCTTGCCATGCGGTTAGTAGAAAGAAACAGTCTATGATTGGGTGGCTGGGGTCTTTGACAATTTTTAGGGCCTTCCTCTGACACTGCCTGGTGTAGAGGTCCTGGATGGCAGGCAGCTTAGCCCCAGTGATGTACTGGGCCGTACGCYCTACCCTCAAGTAGGAAGTCTACAAAACGAGCTATGACTGACYTCTGATTTTGACAGTCATATAAATGTCTGATGGTATAGGTTTTCAGAACAATTCTCGTATTTTGTAGAATATCTATGTTTATCATATTGTGTTATTGTCAAGGCGCAAACAGTAAATTCCATATCAGAACYGCTCAGTCTAGATTATTCATGAGCAGATGTCATATTGGACTCGGCTCAAAACGAATGATTTTCCAACATAGTCCTTTGCGTCAACAGATAGGCTTTAGTCCATGGCATTGTAACGATTTGAAAGAATCCTTTGATACATCTACATCTTCCGTTTTATGAAAAACTATAAAGGGTTTCTATTCTATTCAATGGGCACGTCCTTCCCCCCTCCCATTTCCTGGGTTCRGATACATTAATCACTCATTCTATTATAGAAGAGGTAATTTATGTTGCTCCTTTCTCACAATATTTAAATTCAAACCTTTTTAATTACATACTCTTGGGTTTCCCAGCCATATCCTGAAGCACACTCTAATTTACTTTCTGTCATAACAGTAAATAGTTTGATTTCATCACCGGTTCTAACTGTCAGCAGGCATATATTAAAGGTTTTCAACACAATTGCGACAGAAGAGCAGCTCCCATTTGAAGCCGCAGCTCTCGCCCCCACGTGTCAGTTAAACAGGCAAAATCATTTCTCGAGCACAAATGCTTGACTGATTCTTTGTTTTTTCGTGCGGCACAGAAGTTTGCCAMTCGATTTGTACGACCCTCTACCTCGTTGATGAGATATAAAAAATAAAAATAAATAACTCACTGGACTGGTCTTGAATCCAAAATTGGAAATGTGGACTTTATCATTTGTCCAAGGATGTTTTTATTTATTTATTACACCTTTATTTAACCGGGTAAGCCAGTTGAGAACACGTTCTCATTTACCACTGTGACCTGGCCAAGACAAAGCAAAGCAGTGGGACAAAAACATATTATTATTATTTTTTTTTTATTGTGTTATTGTCTGTACGATTGTTTATCCCAAGTTACACATGGGATAAACAATCGTACAGTCAATAACACAATAGAAAAAATCTGTATACAGTGTGTGCAAATGAAGTAAGGAGGTAAGGCAATCAACAGGCCAATAGTGGCYAAGTAWTTACAATTTAGCAATTTACACTGGAGTGATATGTGCAGATGAGGATGTGCAAGTAGAAATACTGGTGTGCAAAAGAGCAGAAAAACCAAACAAATATGGGGATGAGATAGGTAGTTGGTTGGCATGGCAAGTTACGTATGGGCTGTGTACAGCTACGGATCAGTTAAGCTGCTCTGACAGCTGACGCTTAAAGTTAGTGAGGGAGATATAAGTCTCCAACTTCAGTGATTTTTTGCAATTTTGTCCAGTCATTTGGCAGCAGAGAACTGGAAGAAAGACAGCCAAAGGAGGTTTGCTTTGGGGATGACCAGTGAATATATGTCAGGCAGTGTGTTCTTGTCACAATGACCAGTGCATACAGACTGTACTGTACATGTTGCATCAGACATGATTGATGCAATAGTCTTTTAGTCTATTCAGCCTACAAGTGATGGCAGTGTGTGGCCTTAGAAGTCATTAGATAGACCACTGTTTTCTTGACAAATGACATAAATACTACAAGAAAGGCTTACTTTCTGACAACCGGTGTGGGGATCCTGATTGGTGTCTTTGGTTGCTAGTTGGTTGATGTGGGCCTAGATGGTGTGTTGTTTTTTATTGTCTAGCAATTGCCCCTACCACACGTTAGTGAACCACAGAGCTGCCATGAACGTCCATGGACTTAAAATCCATTGAGATGTGGATGGACTTTTTGCAACGTTGTGACAGAGTTTCTGAGAGAGCATTCTGGGTGACTGAGACAAGGTGACAGGGATGTGTCAAGAGAGAAAGAAAGACAGCCTCCAATGCCAGTTCGATTTATGTGGTCCCTGTGGAACCTGCTTGGAAAACAACATTATCCATTCAATGAAACAGATGTAGCCACCAATGTACTTCTCAGCCCTTCTCTTCCTAAGTTTTGGGAATTTGTTCCCCTTTTCCTTAGTTTCTTACTGTCCCTCCGTTCAGATCAACTCAGCCCATCCTCATCATGCCTTGATTATACGTTCCACATGATTGGCTCTGAAACTACTACTTATAGATGAGGGAGTGAAGGAGGAAACAGATAAAAGCATGAGAGGTGGAATATTGCTTCGTCTAACTTACACTCCTCTGGTGAGAGTATCCCCTTTTTTCTAAATCTCTTTGGAGAGTTGCTGGAAACAACAAAACACATACCCTTTAAGGGGAACGCAGCAGGATGTATGGCAGCGAATATGTTTGATAGTACAKTATCAAACAKCCCTTTTAGAAAGCATGAGTGGAGACATCTTATATTTCCCCYTTGCCTTTTAGCCATCCTATTAAACCCCAGATCCCAGCCTGAAAAACAACCCTGGTTGCAGTTAAACATTTGCACGTGTGSCATTTATTCCACAATGTGATTTATACTCGACAGAGAGGGGGGAATTATTTAGTTTTGGATTCTGCATAGTATGATGCCCATCAGTCAACCAGAGTTATGGCTAGATGTAAATCAAGAGTTTGTTTGTGGCCACTCGTTCATTACGGCATGGCTTTGAAAAGCCTGACAAGATTCCGTAAAATCATTGTAAATGCTAAAGTGCTGTCATGACTGTCCTGTGAGGATCCGAATGGGTCAGATCAGCTTGGCAATGGATGACAGTAATCAGACCTTCTATCACCCATAGAAGAGGGAACCTGTGGCAGGTTTGAAAGCTCACACCCTGTCATAAATTAAAGGAGAGGAGATCTAGGGTCTCTCTTCTCTCACATTCTAAAGCAAATTCTGGAAAAATATTCCTAATAAATACAAAAACATGAAACAGAATAAATGCTATTRTCACAGCAGTTGCTTTGTTTTCTAATGCTACAAACCAAATAGAATCTGGCTTTTTTATTTGCATACTTGTRTCTTGTTAGCGTCCCCCTCTTTGTGCCAAGCGTATGTTACCTTAAAGTGAATAGACAAGCCTGACTTGAGTCATTTCGCTGCAAGGTGATTCGCTAGCTGTCTCTCTTTGTCTTGCCTGACTACATTTAGAGATATACATCAGGAACATGGAACTCAGGAGGGAGAAAGGAATAAAGCCAACACCAGTTGTTAGACTTGACCTCCGTGGTTCATGTGTACAGGCTCCAGGATTGGCTTCACTAGCCTGGCTGACCCTTAAGAGCCCCAAGGACTGGCCTGGACCTCTCTTTGTACCCCATCACTGTGAGGTTGCTTCAGAGCTCGTTCGAGCGTGATTTACTCCTCCCTGTGTTATAGTTTTTCCGCTGCCTGTACTTTCGCCTATCGGATTTCTGTTATCTACCTATTTGCCATGATCCCGCACTACGTTACTAGCCTTCCCCTGCGCTGTACTCTTGCACTTTGGACCCCTGTGTATGAAACTTCTCCTGCCCCTGGACCCAGCTACTTGCCTCCTCCTGTGGTCCTTTCAATAAACACTACTGCTCCCTGCGCTTGAACCAGCTCTCTGTCTCCCTCGTGTTCATTACACTAGGAGCCACTGATGTTCTCTCTGAGAGATAGTGCCACCACCCGCGGGCCCATCTCCTCTTCCTAAGACTGTGAGCAGACGGTTCAGGCCAAGCAAGATTGCACTGAAAGGAGAGGGCATGTAAGAGAGAGAAAAGAATTACATGCAAGAAGACAATTGGTTCATGCCATGCTTGTAAAATGCAAAGCAAAACTGAGTTTTTTCTGGAATGCTGGTAGTTTGTGTCGTCTGCTTGCTCAGTGTTCTGCTTAAGAGAGTTATTGTTTGTGTGTGGAGGTTCCTGCAAGGGTCTGATGTTGTCAGTCAAGCTTGCTCTTCTTTTCCAGGGGGTGACACCACACAGACAGGGAGCAGTCCCCCTCCATGACAGCATGAATTGAAAATTCACATCGAATAACTGGGGCACCAGCTGAAATCCCAGAGAATACTTTTGTCCTGTCAGCTTGTATCACCCTCATGAAACTCTMAATCATGTCTCCGAGAATGCCCTGCTCGCTCAACCACAAACGGAAATCAAACAGTGAAAGCATTAAATGTGGGGCGGTTGCGAAAAATACTGAACTTTCAGCAAGTCATTGTAACATATTGTCAAGTTGGTTTGCATAATGCCAATCTTTTTTGTTTCACTAGGCGGCAATGAATGGAAGAAAATGTCAGTACACTCCAAATGCACTGGTTGCTTCGCAAAATATTTMATTTGCATAACAAAATGTCCCATGTCCACAAAGACCAATTCAAAGTGCCAAACGCAAATTTGAATGCTGATTTAGCTCTGCAGCGTGCTAATGATAGGTCGCTAATGACTTTGAGAAAACAGTTAATCACTCCTTCAAGCCAGTCAGAAGTTGAATTGTATTAGCCCTGTGAATTGCTGGTGTCTATCGCCGGGGTCAATGCTATGCGGCCCGGTAACAAGGACACTAAATTAAACATGCTTTTCCATAGTGAATACTGAATGAATATCTAGTCCCTCAGGAGTGTTGAATCAGTGCGGCGTGGCGGAGACGCCTGGCTAATAAAAAGAACACTTCAGAATGTCTGTCTCCTTGTGGATAACTGGCGCTGCATGTGACGACAGTGTTGCATCATGGTTGAATTAACCATACAGAAGCTGTGTTATTGAACATCTCACATGTCAGATAATAGTCATTTAAACTTAAATGTAGTGTGGGGAACGTTAGTTGACCATTTTGTTCTAATATATTCTTCTTGAGACTTCAGTACCTATTCCACACTTAGAATGTAGCTACACTTTATACCCCCCATAACCACACTACTGATCAGGTCCACTCTACTCTTAAGCCCCAGGAACAGCACGCACGCACGCACAGACGGACAGACAGACGGCCAGACGGGCGGACGGACGGGCGGACGGACGGGCGGACGGACGGCAGCCAAACGAAACGCTGATCTTTATCCAAAAGTGATTAAGGCCCCCAGCCTTTTAGTAATGTGTCAGCGGCCAAGCAATTACTATATCAAGTGGAGGGAGAGGCCTGTTAATGAGAGAGGGAGATGGGAGATGTTTGATGGCTCTATCAGGGCACACACACCACAAATAGAGAGGTTTGATGGTTCTACCCTAGTGGTGTGTGTGTGTGTGTGCGTGCGTTTTATGTTGCCTGTGGTTGGAAAACAGGATCCCTTTTCCTGTCATGATTTTCCTTGACTGACATGTATGCTTTAGAGCTGGTGGTAAGTGCATTTACTAAGCGCCTTTTCAAATGGCCCCCACACAATTACTTTTAGCTTCCAATTGGCTCTTTCATTCCCCCTCTCCCCTGTAACTATTCCTATGTTGTTGCTGGCAAATGAGAATGTGTTCTAGTCATCTTACTGGTTAAACAATGGTAAACGAAATAAATAGTGAGAGAAAAAAGTGTCTGTGTGCGTGTGTCAGAGAGATGCTACATGAGCGTGTAGCATCGCCTAAACTCTGATAAAACAAGGGGAAATGCTGGATTTTAAAAAGTCTGTTCGGAAGCATGTTTACGCCGGATTAGATGGTAGGGGAAATGTTGGGAGATATCCATTAAAGTGTAACACATGAATATACTGTGCAGCTTTAACAATTTTCACCAACGGTTCTCACATACATACACACACACACACTACACATACACAGACATACTCAAACACACACCAGTGGATGCTGGTGGGAGGAGATATACGAGGACAGGCTGTGGACCGGGTGGTGGATGGGTGTAATCCCATGTGTTACGGTTTGGGATATGGGTCAAACATTAAGTTTAACCAGTGTCCACAACCGGCATCGAACACCACACCTTCGGATCAGAGTCATGGGATACCATGCGTGTTCGATGCCGGTCGTAGACACTGGTTTTAATTGTTTTGTTTGAACCCTATCCCAAACTTTAACCCTTACCTTAACCATTCAGAATGAGCGCTCTAAACTTAACCCTTATTAGAAATGCAACGTTTGGTGAAATGGAACGATATGAGCAGCAGGAAAACAAAAACACTTCTAAATATTGACGGTTGAGAACCTCAAAGTTTACGTTTTTAGATTCTGCAGTGAGACAGTGAGAGCTTGTTGTGCACGCAGGCCAGCATACACACTCAACACACAAACAGTTCTATATTTTTGGCCTTCAGCTGATACAGTCCCTTTATCTCCTTTATTTAGCATTCCTATCATATTTTCCTAATGTCAACTAGCAAAGCTGCGAGAGTATATAGTATAGTCATGTTACGTGGTAGGTCTGTTCGTGGAGTGCCCATGTCCCTTATAGTTTAACCTTCTTAAATCACGATCCGTACACTTTTGGGTAATAAGGTACTTCGGCGTCTGAGTAAGATGCTTAAAACTGGTGTTGTCATCCTTGGGGCGCTGGTTCTTCACACTTATGTAAAGAGATAGGTACTTTTATATGGATATTTGTTTAAAACATTCTAACTCGTAGTTTTGCAACACGTTAAAACTGGTGTTGTTTAATTCATTCTGTGGGAGTACAATTACAGAACTCGGCAATTTGTTGCAGCTTAACTTCCTTTTGTAGGCAAGTGAGGAAAATGCAGCAGGGTGTAATTATGGCGTTAGGGTAGTCTGTTCAGGGACTCGGTAGAGCTTTTCGACTAGCTAGCTTTAGTTGTCGTCAGGTGGGAGTATTTATCAGTAAGGTTTATGTCAGTTTATTTTTTTCATGGCCGGATGAATAATACTATGAGGATTCGAAGAGAGAGTGGATTAGCGACAATGGTCGCTACTTGTCTAGGGAAAGGCAATTTCAGCGAAGGTAGCTAGTTTCTTTGTATCAGGGACAGATTAACTAGAGAGTAGGTTTTACCTCCTTGATGTCTTTTTGATAATGATGGAACAGTAGCGGGTTAGTTCTTGAAGGGTATATTTTATTGGTGAGAATGGGATTGCTAGGTTAGATTGGAGGGCCGGCGGTAAGATTAAATAGTAATTTTTCGAGCGTGGGTTTCGTTAGGGAACGTATGTGAGGTGCAAGGGAGGTAGGCTAGTTCTTATTCAGGGGAACAGGATCTATCATTTAGTCAGATAAGCGTATTGGTCTTCGTAATTAGGTTCGAACAGGGCGGGTTCGCTAGTCATTTGGGAAATTCAGCAGGGCAGGAATACAGAGGTAGCTTAGTTTTATTAGGGAAAAGGTAAGAAGGGCAGGCTCGTCCGAGATGGCTTAATACTTTGAACGTATGAAAATGACATGACGCGTTGCTATGGCTGTTTATTCTCAGGGAGAGTACGGAGGGTAGCTCGTCTTTATTGTAATTTTACAGTATGCATACGAGGAAGGTCCGTTATCCGGACTTAGGCTTTGTTCTTAGGATGTAGCTTCGAGGTTTTATAATAGTTGAGCGTCTGGGTTTCGTTCGTCTTTTTAATAGAGGAACAGTGACAAGAGATGTGTTAGTTTATATTCAGGGAGACGTGGGAGTATGTTCAGAAGGTAGCTTAGTCTTTATTTGGGTAGAAAAAGATTTCCGGATGGCTTATGTTCTTTTTCTAGTAGGAATAAGATTTCAGTAGGGTGTTTAGTATGTTTTATACAGTATTTCGAAAAGGATTATGGGTTCGTAGTTATTATAAGTTATTAGGGTTGCGAGTCTATGTAGTTTTTATAGGAATAGGAGTAAACTATCCGAGTCTTTACTTATGTATGTTAGGGTAGGTGGCTGTTTTATGCAGGTTAGGCATTTTGATCATGCGGTGATTAGTTTTTATGCAAGGGCGCAAGGGGGGTAGTAGTCGTTATAAGTTTGGCGGGGACAGGGATTTAGAGGGTTGAGGGCCTGTTCTACTAATCTAGGACCTAGAATTAACTGAGTGTGTTGTTCTGAGTGAATCGTACGTGTAGAAAGTTTTTTAGGAAAATCCGATGGTGCCCTTGTTAAGTTTTGATCAGTTAGCAGGAATTTACGGGGTGGATTTGTAATTATAGTTTAGAGATTTACGGGTAGCTAGTTTATAGTGAAGATACGAGGTGTAGTTTATAGGGTAAAGAATCGAGAGTAGTAGATTCCTTGATCAGGTGAGTAGATCCGAAAGGTAGCTAGCTTTCTGTTATCAAGTTAGGCTGTAGGATATTACACTAGGATAGTGGCACATTTATCAGGGAACAGATACAGAGGTAGTAGGGACTTTATAAGGGAACGTCTAGATGGTTGGCATAGTTTTATAAGAAGTGAGTTGTATTTAAGCAGGTTAGGTAATTCTTGGATAGTGGATAGAGTATGAGGATATGTAGCCCATATTTAAAGTGAAGCGATATTCAAGACTGGTAGTTTGTCTTTTATCGTTAGAGGATATACGATGGGTAGATAGTTTTTGTATTTAAGGAGCTACAGAGGTAGTAGTCTAGTCTAGTGGAGTGATACAGTGGTGTGTGCTTTTATAGGGGATACGATTTACGAGAGGTA
Organism: Salvelinus sp. IW2-2015; assembly: GCF_002910315.2. Lineage (NCBI taxonomy): Eukaryota > Metazoa > Chordata > Actinopteri > Salmoniformes > Salmonidae > Salvelinus > Salvelinus sp. IW2-2015. The sequence continues at coordinate 1,385,942 of NC_036838.1, read as the reverse complement.
GTTAGTTCTTTGTATAGGGAGAAAGATAACGTGGTTTAAGCTATGTACTTCTATTTCAGGGAAAAGATTACCTAGCGGTTATGCTAGTCTTATATCAGGCGAAACGAAGTACAGACGGTAAGATATCAATTTAGTTGAGCGATAAGAGGTGTCAGTAGGTTTAGTCAGTGGTGAGGAGTTGATAGGTAGCTAGCTTTTCTTAACGCGGGGGACATGCGTATTACTGGATACGGTGTAAGGCGATAAGCTGTTTCAGGTAAAACAGTATACAAGGTTGGCTTAGCTTCTTCAGGGTGGGGATCAGAATTTAACGAAAATGGTACCTTTGGTATATTTATACATCAGTTGGAGAGTTACCGGGGTAGGTGTAGCGCCTAGCTTTATATCAAGAAGAAATTCTAAATGAGTTAGCTTAGCTTTTTATACTAGTTGTACAGGTACGGCAGTGGTTAGCTTGGTTCTTCTTCATAACACGGTGTAGTGAATAGATATCATAGGTAAGGTAGTTTTTCTTAAGTTTTTCAGAGGGGAATGGATACAAGATGTAGGTTTGACTTGAAGCCTTTTTCATGAGTAGAATAGGATTAAGGAGGGATTGTGATGCTGATTGGCTTGCTCTCGTGCCTGTGACTTAGATTTTTAGTTTGAGTTTGTTTGACTTGCAGTGTGTTTGAATATACTTTTTCTCTCTGACTTGCAGTGCGTTTTTGACTTTGTAGTGGTCTCTTGCATTGGACAGTGAGTTTTTTGTTTTTGACTTGTTCGAGTTGGCACTTGACCTTAGCGTTTTTCTGAATTGTTTATCATACCTACGTCTTTGTTCTTGTCAGGTGGTGGTTGGAGATGTTGCTTTGGTGCTCCCAGTCAGCTAAATTATTTTGCACATTTCTTCGTACTTCACTAAAACTAAGAGTATTCTAGTGCATTGGGGTGTTTAAGGGTAGTGAATGTTATCATATTGGATTGGGCGGACTGTTCTCATGCGCTGAGGTAATAGACGGCTTTTGATTGAAAGGCAATTAGTCCGAAACAATGTATTAACTAATCTAATCTTTTATGCTTGGTGTTTAGTTCGTCTTTTTATCACAGTTTATGCATGCTTACACGTAGCTTATACGCAATCAATGCTTTGCCAATGTGTTGCGTTCTGGCTTTAGTGTCTGCTATGTTTTTTAGCTATATATAACTTATGGGCCTGGTAAATTTGTTGTATTTTATTCTGTCTTTTGGCAAAGTTGCTGGTTGGTGTGGAAACGACTTACAATGTTCACAAGATTGGCTGAAAAATTTTCGTGCGCTCGTGAGTTGTTGTCACGAAATTGCTTTTTGGTTTGGTTGTTCGATTGTGTGTTGGGCTGTGTGATGTGCTGTTTGGTATTTTTCGTCTTGATCCCTTGATTATGGTTGTTTTTTATGAGATTATGAGGTGTGTGTTATTTAGTGGTTAAGTTCTACGGTGTTGCTTGTGGCTGTGGTTGTGTTGTTGTGTGTGTTGTTGTGTGTGCTTCTTGTAGTTTGTTTTAGTGTTGGTTTTGGTGAGGTAGGTTGTGTTAATGGGTGGTCGTGTCAATTGTAAGAAAAGGACTAAGACAGCATTTAATACCTGAAATCATGCACTATTTTCGGAATTTCAAAATGACACTTGACCACTTTGTTCTTATAATTCATTCATTGTACTTATATACTGTTATAACATCATGTCTTATAACTGTTCCATTCTGCGCCATGATGAAGTTGGGGTGATATTCGCTTTGGTATGACTAGATATTTTGATATTATATAATTTGGTCGAATTTGTGATAGCTAATTAAACTTCCTCGTACATTAGACTGGGGGCCAATGGACCAAAAAAGTGGTTGGGTTTAGACAAAAAAGTTGTTGTTTTACTTGCATGTAAGTGTCGGGGCTTATATGGTGTGGTATAGATGTGCTGAGAGAGTGTTCTTACTTATATCTCTCCCTTATACACCTCCCTTAAACCCCTGGCCTCTCTTTTCGTTTCTTTGACCGCATTTCCCTCTCCCTCCGCTTCCCTCCTTCTTCATACACTCATAAGGGAAACAATGTTGCTGTTGGTTTTACGATAAGGCCTTTCCTATCGTTGGTGACTAAACAGCCTTCCTTCACAGTGCTAGCTTTTAGATGTGGCTTTGGTCTCTCTTTCTATTGCCATCCAAGTATTTGACTACCATGACAGAGGCATTTGGTCTTGTTCATTGTGGGCTGCATTCCACTGCGTTGGCACGCACTCTGTTTGCTGGGCCTTAGTTCATCTTCTCCATTGTGGGTTCATGGGCAAGACAGGTGGATCTTAAGAGCACTTGACTAGTTATGTGCAGTCTTAGGTTACTTACCTCTTTTCCATTGTTCTCGCTCGTTTCACTATGATATGATTTTATGGACTTACCAGTATTGGATTGCTTGTAGCATAACAGTATTTCTCGAGTCGGCTCACCGAGGGTTGTCCCGACCAAATTTTTTGTCATCAGAACTAAATTTCAAATCGTCTAAGGTGAAAACGACAAATACTTTTGATTATTAAAGATGGTTATAACCAAGTAGGATCTTCTATGCGTAAATTTTGTTTTGTTGTGTTTTTGGTGTTAAAGGAACCAGCCCGTTAGGTTCAAGTATATATAGTTGATGTTTTCGGTGAGGAGAAGAGGACATTGGAATCATATGAGACCTTAACTGGGCTATTAGCCAATAGAATGAGGTGGCTACTAGATTCATTCATTGGATAAACAGATGTATGTTTTAGGACTATCTAAAGGAAGTTTGTGTCTGAGTGTGCTTCACACATGTATGAGAGATGACCGATGGAGGTAAGCTTACGTACAGTCAATAATGTTTTATTTTGTTACTATTTATCGTACTATCTGTAGAATAATATTGAAAGAGATAAACTTATGAAATAACACATATGGAATCTATG
>NC_036838.1:1376993-1382199 GCF_002910315.2 Salvelinus sp. IW2-2015 | reverse complement strand
GAGAGAGATTCGTCTGGATGGAGCCTACCTCTTCATCCCATACAAGTGGATGATGAAATTCTTATTGCCCTTAGTTATGAGAACAGGGAGGTAGGCAAGCCAAGGTTTCCCTTATGGAGTTCTACCTCTCTCCCTCCCTACTTTCTCCTCTAACACTCCTCTCCCTATTCCATGCCTCTCCCTTGCTCCTCTTTCTCGCCAGTCCTTTCCCTTCTAAACTCAATCTTTCCTCTACCTCCACTCTATCTCCCCTTCGTCCTCCCTAAAAATGTCTCTCTCTCCTCCACACATCCCTCTCTCCCGTCTTCTCTTCCCTCTCATCCAACCTCTCTCCTCTGTCAGCGATCCTTTCTCTCTCCCTCCCTTCCTCTGTCCTTTCCATCCCTCCCTCTCTCTATCACTCCCACAGCCTCACTCCCTTTTCCTCTCCACTCTCCCCCTCCCTCAGTCTATCCTCTTCTATCCATCTCTATCTGTCCCCACATCTACCATCTCTCTCTTCTCTCTCTCTCTCTCTACAGCAGAAGGGAGTAGAGTTAGTTATACACTGCCTGGAGAGGCCTAATTAAAATCTATGTAATTTACTGAATGCTCGTAAAAACAATGGAGGTACTTATCTGTTTGGAATTTTATTTAAAACCTCCCATAAATGTGGAGAGTGTTCTCACCTATCACAACTATTGGTTTAAAAACCTGATTGATTATCCACACCACTGCCATATCTTTACACAAATACCACTGAAACATACACAAACATCAACATTTATTTTCATTTAACTAAACCATCTCCAGAAAATGTCTGCTTTCGCACATTAGAAGATGACCGCCATTCACACCAACAGAATCATTGTTTCCATATCTTCCCATATTGGCACATCCTATACAGCATTCTTCATCTATCTGAATGCTTATGTGATGCATTCAACTTCATAATCACCTTCAGAAACACTTCCGATCAACTTCAAAGCCAGATAGAAGATGCTAACCATAACAACTAAATGAGGCTCAAGTCCCTGTAAATTCACAGACAGAGTGATACTTCCCCGCGCCATTTGATGGATATTTTCTGGAAACCAAGAGACATTTAAGCATCACAGCTACTATTAGGACAGAATACAACTCTCTACCAACCATGACGTTAAGTGAGACTGTTCACAGCTGCTGTGCTCACAACTAAATCACCATGACCAGTGTGTTTCCCTATCGTCCAAACGGAGCCATTTTCTACATGCTTTATGATTCTGGTGTGACGTTTGTAACGATGTGCGCTGAAGTCGGGAAGAAGTTCAGAGTAAGTGTTTTAAAAGCAACATAATTCAAAACAAGAAAACACATGCAACGCACAGACAATGAAACAGAAACAATAAACGTCTGGGGAAGAAACCAAGGGAGTGAAGCATATATACGTGAGAGGTAATCCGCGGAAGGTGATGGAGTCCAGGTGAGTCTGAGATGCTCAGTGTGCGTAACATATGGGACAGGGTGTGCGCTTATCATATATGATCAGACCCTGGTGACCTAGAGGGCCGGAGAGGCGTTCACGGCGACAGTACCCCTCTCCCTGACAGCGCGTGGCTCCAGCCCTCGGACTACCGACCCAAAATACAATCCTGGGATCAGGAGCGACCAGACACCCGAGAGGCGCGGAAACCGTCAATCTGGCTGAGACACAGGAGTCATGGCGACCTAGAGCCGCCGGAGAGAAGCACATACCTGACGGTACACCCCCCCGCCGGCCGCTTCGGCTCAACAAGGCCAGAAGTGGAAGAGTACACTATCAAATAGAAAGTAAGCAGACAACTGAATGGTCAAAATATTTTCTTCAAAGATTCATCTTCACACGTCTTTTTTAACCGAACACCACCTCCACCCGCTGCAACAAATCACAGCTCTGGTATTTTTCTTTGTTCCCCCTGTCAGGCAGAGAAGAGGTGAGGGAAAGAAGAAGGGAGGGAGTCTTTCTTCATCACAGGCATACCAGTGTGTGTCATTGTGAAGCTTCCTCAGAGGTGACACGATGAGAGGGCATCTCCTAAAATGTTGATTCTATTTTTTCAAAATTGTCTTCCTGTCACCTTCCTTTCGCCTTCCTGGTGCAGGAGACTGATGTGTCCAATATGAATGAGGAGTAAAAAAAAAAAAAGATAACACTTTTCAAAGTGGAGTGTTACCGATAGTGTGCCGGTGTAGTCATAACATCTGTCAGGTACAATTAAAATGCAATATGTTGTCCTTTTAGTGGCCTGCGTTGAGATATGCTTTCTCTCTCAGCAGGTGACACAGGGGGAATGGTCGCTGTCATCCATCAACCAAGTGATCCATTGGCTCAATGTGATACGGCGCACCAATAACGCGGATCGACTTGCCGGGGCCACCCGCCAGCATTAACATCCTGATAAGGCAGTGTCAGGGTGGTAGACGACCGCTCGTGTGCATTACCGTGGCAATCTTATCCCGCCAGCCACGACGCCATCCATTATTGCTATTTGCTACTGTTTATGATTGATCAGCCATTTTGGAGAATCGCTTTGGCAGTTGTTGCTCCCTGCACTTTTTAAGATGAATGTCTTTCCAGAGTAAACGATGAGAGATGTTAYTTATTCACAGAGGAGATGAAAACAGTGTGTTTAATACACTTACTGTAACATTGTCTGTCTGTCACCGATTCATTTCCATTATCTTCCCCTGTTGAGAGACATGGTCCTGAAGGCGAATCAGTAAATTATTTAAATGGCAGAKAATTAATATTTAACTCCATATTTACAATTCAAAAGAGCCCTGTTGGTTAGAATAGGAGTATTGAGACTAAGAAAACAGGCAAAGTGTTGTTTAATTGTTAGGAGATTTAATTATAGTCATAGAATTTATTGTTCAATTAGAGGGCAAGTTTTTCTTCTTAAAAACACAACTAAGCCAGAACCAACAAAAATATTATACTTAATATTGCTATGGTGTCCATATTAGGACAGCATACTGTAAATCAGTGAAAGTTTGATGTTAGATAATACACACAGTTGATGTAAATTGAAAACATGGTATGATTCATTCAGACATTCATGGTCATGCAGCAACCTCATAGGGCACATCCGATGAGTCACCCCAGAAAAGCGGACTGGGCCTGGGATACCCTCGCAGGGTTGTAAGGCGATCACCATGGAGGTTCACAGAAAGAGCTGTGGTGATTTGGTGAGATTTGAGGTCAGTTACACCTACAGTGGTGGGGACAGCCAGTAAAGACTAATTAGTTAGCCCCTAGAGCTAAAGGCTAGACAGTCTGCTCTTGAGTCATACGGATGACCAAGGTTCAATATATGATCCATTACAACTGCATCAAAAAAGAAGATTTAGCTGAAGGCTATGGTATCAACTGTACTGTATGTGCCACTGTGCTGTGGAGAGATCGATAGGAGTTATCACAACTGTAGGTCTATGAGCACTGAAGGTCATACGAACCTTTTACACCATTTATTCTCATGCTACAGAAAGTTGCTTGAATTGTCTAGCAAAGTGTTGGTCCTACAAGAGAACATATATATTTTTTTTTTTTATATATATATATTTTTTTAATTTTACCTTTATTTAACCAAGGTAGGCTAGTTTGAGAACAAGTCTCATTACAAACTGCGACCTGGGCCAAGATAAAGCCAGCAGTGTGAACAGACAACAACACAGAGTTAACACATGGAAGTAACAATAAACAAGTCCAATAACATGGTAGAAAAAAAGAGAAATCTATAATACAATGTGTGAAAAGGCATGAGGAGGTAGGCAATAAATCGAATAATGTACAAGTTAGCCAGATTAACACTGGAGTGATAATGCAATCAGATTGAATCATGTGCAAGTAGAAGATAACTGGTGTGGGCAAAAGACAGAAAAGTAAATAAATTAAAAGCAAGTAATGGGGGGTGGAAGGTAGGTAAATTGGGTGGGCTATATACCTGATGGACTATGTACAGCTGCAGCCGATCGGTTTAGCTGCTCGGTAGCAGATGTTTAAAGTTGTTGAGGGAGATAAAAGTCTCCAACTTCAAGAGATTTTTGCAATTCGTATCCAGTGCGCAGGCGCAGAGACTGGGAAGGAAAGGGCGTCCAAATGAGGTTTTGGCTTTTAGGGATGAATCAGTGAGATACACCTGCTGGAGCGGCGTGCTCGGGTGGGTGTAGGCCATCGTGACCAAGTGGAACTGAGATAAGGCGGCACTTTTACCTAAGCAGTAGCCTTGTAGATGAACCTGGAAGCCAGTGGGTCTGACGACGAAAATGTAGCGAGGGCCAGCCGACTAGGGCATACAGGTCGAGTGGTGGGTCGTTAAAGGTGTTTAGTAACAAAACGGATGGCACTTGTGATAAGCTGCATCCAGTTTGCTGAGTTAAGAGTATTGAAGCTATTTTTGTAGATGACATCATCGCCGAAGTCGAGATTGGTAGGATAGTCGTTTTACTAAGGGTAAGTTTGGCGGCGTGAGTGAAGGAGGCTTTGTTGCGAAAATAGAAAAGCCGACTCTAGATTTGATTTTGGGATTGGAGATGTTTGATATGAGTCTGGAAAGGAGAGTTTGCAGTCTAGCCAGACACCTAGGTACTTATAGATGTCCACATAATTCCTAGTCGGAACGTCCAGGGTGGTGAGCTAGTCGGGCGTGCGGGTGCAGGCAGCGAACGTTGAAAAGCAATGCATTTGGTTTACTAGCGTTTAAAGAGCTAGTTGGAGGGCCCAGGAAGGAGTGTTGTATATGGCATTGAAGCTCGTTTGGAGGTTAGAATAGCACAGTGTCCAAGGAAGGGCCAGAAGTATACAGAATGGTGTCGTCTGCGTAGAGGTGGATCAGGGAATCGCCCGCAGCAACGAGCAACTGGTCACAATACAGAGGCGGATGCAAGATGGCAAGCAACGATGGTTTAATGAAAGCAGTTTACAGATCAACAGGACAAGACAGTAATATACTCAGACGGAATCCAACCCAGGGCTCTAGGGCGCATCCCTCTGATGAATAGCGTGCTGAGAAATCCAAGGGAGTGTGTCCGGCTGGGTAGGAAGGAGCACAGCCAAGATATATCCACAACAAGGGCGGCGAGAGAATGAGCACCTGACACACGACACAACCTCAGGGAAGAAACAACGATCTGACAACAAGAAACCACAGGTACAGAACATATAAAGGGGAAGATAATTAATTCAGCTGGCGCAGACAATCAGGCCAAG
>NC_036838.1:1338688-1374764 GCF_002910315.2 Salvelinus sp. IW2-2015 | reverse complement strand
ATCCAGAGCGACTTACAAGTTGGTGCATTCACTTATGATGTCCAGTGGAACAACCACTTTACAATAGTGCATCTAACTCTAAGGGGGGGGGGGTTAGAAGGAATACTTTATCCTATCCTAGGTTTCTTAAAGAGGTGGGGTTTCAGGTGTCTCCGGAAGGTGGTGATTGATTCCGCTGACCTGGGCGTCGTGGGGGAGTTTGTTCCACCATTGGGGTGCCAGAGCAGCGAACAGTTTTGACTGGGCTGAGCGGAGCTGTACTTCCTCAGAGGTTGGGAGGCGAGCAGGCCAGAGGTGGATGAACGCAGTGCCTTGTTTGGGTGTAGGGCCTGATCAGAGCCTGAAGGTACGGAGGTGCGTTCCAAGTTTGTATTATCATCTCCTTTGGCACATCAAAATACCCTAAATATCAAGCCCCTGTTGTTTGGGAGCTTCTAACCAACTTTATAACTCTAAGTATGAACTAGAAAATAAAGGAGGTAATATGAAGGGAGGCACATTATTAAGTATCATTAGTGGTGTGATTCGGCTGGCATGGGCCTGTGTGCTGTGCTCCTTATTTTCAGCATGCTACGGAGATACGCCTCTGGGCTTAGAGTGATCATTACATTGAAGAGCACATTTATTCTCTCTGTCAGACGCGCTCCAGACACAGTCTATGCCTTTCCATGAATCCCTAATTTCTTAAAAGGGATACTTTGGGATTTTGGCCACTAGCATGCTAACAGATACTCCAGACTTCCAGTCATTAGCGCTAATGCTAGCTAACATTGGATTGCAAATTACATCTAACTTCCTTCATACTGGACACAGAGAACATACAAATGGTATCCACCAGTTGATATGCCTCTGGGGGGTAGATACAGGCCGCATTGCAAAATCCAGAAGAATCCTTTAATCCAATGAGATGGGAGGGGATTTCTTCCGACGCACCGTTCACAACAAGCTTTATTAATACAATGGATGCACTCCACGAAGTGTGACTTCGATGCTGTAGCTACACTGGGACATCAGGAGGGAAGGAGAGAAAGTGATATATTGAGAGAAAAAAAACATACATTTGAATAGATCAACATCACGGATGGATATCCAAGAAGATATATAGTTTTTAAATGAGCAGACATTTTAATAATGACAACATCAAGAACACAACAACAATGCAACATCCTGCTTGGCATTGTCTAGTTCCTAAGCCAAGAAGTCTAGTATCCTACAGTTTATTAATGCTCTTTGTTTCCTTTTCAATGACTTGTTAGAAACAGCAAAGAATCTTACCCGTCTTGCTGTAGCTACAGTACAGTATCTGACCTTTTCTGCACCTCTGAAAATCTCTCCTCTTGCTCCTCTCCTAAGTTACCTTGACTATAAAAAGAAGAAACCAAGGAAAACATGCAGGTTAATAAAGCTATCAACGTGTCTATGTATCCATTCAGGGTAACGCATCATTCCAAGGAAAGGCCTCATTATCAGGGAAGGAATACATGGGGGAATAGTGTAGGCATGCTCTCGGATAGCTCTCCGGTCAAGTGTAAAGCCAGTTCAGTTAGGACATTGCGGGACTTCTCACTCCTCAAGATCAACACCTTCTTCAGTGACTTTGCTCCCAGGGCTCTCTCTCTCTCAACCAATTGGACGGCTTGCAGACTGCAGTGAATTAGAACTGGCACCTTGCCTTCAGAGTGTTAAGGGTTGGAGTCTGTAAATTGAGAGTGGGTGGGTGCTCTTCTGTGGAGTAAAGGTAGCTGGTAGCTTTGTGATGTCTGATGTGTTGGTTATGCTGTCAATTATGTGATTGCATTCATTCAGTGTCACCTGCTGCTATGTTAAGAAATAAAATGTTGGCATTTTGTATTGTACTTTGATTATCTTGACAATTTCAGAAATTGCAGACAACTCCCTGGTTGAAAATAGAAAAATACTTAATTAGTGTGGGCATTATACTCTACTCTCAGGAATTGCCTACAACAGTATTAATCTCTCATATTAGTCATGTATTGAACGACTAAAACCAAACAAGTTATCCTGACCACAACCTTATTACTAACAGGAAGTGGTGCTGAAAGTACAGTGCACCAGTAGAGTACAAAAGGTTCTTCAGTCACGTACACAAATTGGCATTGTCATCTTGTCCTAATTATACAATGATCATCATCATTAACATTTAAAAGGTGACCCGTTGTCTTGGCACGAGCTGCTTTAGTGGATTCCTGTTTGTTTTCTTTTTCCATCTTCCTCTTCTGCTCCAGCCTTTGTCTCTGTGGGCCTGGAAGGTGAATTGGTATTTGCTCCTACAGACATTTTCAGATGGTTCAACACAAAAAAAATGTGTCCTTTTTTCTGCTCTTGTTTTGGTTCAGTTCCTTGGCCTGAAGGTTGGTTCTGTCTGGCTGAAGTTTCAGATCAGAATAACTAAATAACTCTAAATCAAAATAAATTGCAGCCTTGTTAAGACAATATCATCTATAGTTTAGAGACGATTTAGGGAAGATTTGTTGAAATAGGATAAATGGAAGGAAATAGATGTTTGAATACATGAGTAATACATTTTTTTGTAATGCGTAACACGATAAAGGGTCTCTTTTTTTAAATGCATTTGACATGTACCTCACTGTGTTTGACAAAGGAGATGCAATATCCCTATCTGTTGTTTTCAACTGGGAAACGCAGGAAGCCGAAATAAATGAATTGAGGGAATCAAGAGGCACTGGACCATGCAGGAACCAAAATGTACATAGAACAAACTCTCAGCATGGCAGATATGTATTTCCTTTACCAATAAACTGAAACACCTTAGCAAAAACTTCCAAAGTCAAGTTATTTATTTAAGACAACATATTACTGATAATAACAAAGCTACATTTCCAATTATTCAATGTTGGAGAGCAGAGTAGAATCTTTGGTATATTATACAGTATATTGGAGAAAGGAAGCATTTAAAAACTTGTATAATTAGGGGGTAGATTAGCTTTAATATTGTAGAGAGATTGTAGCTTACATCAATGTAATTGCCTGGATAATTTCCAATTCCCATATACAGTGGGAAGAACAAGTATTTGATACACTGCCGATTTTGCAGGTTTTCCTACTTACAAAGCATGTAGAGGTCTAATTTTTATCATAGGTACACTTCAACTGTGAGAGACGGAATCTAAAACAAAAATCCAGAAAATCACATTGTATGATTTTTAAGTAATTCATTTGCATTTTATTGCATGACATAAGTATTTGGATACATCAGAAAAGCCGAGCTTAATATTTGGTACAGAAACCTTTGTTTGCAATTACAAAGATCATACGTTTCCTGTAGTTTTTGACCAAGTTTGCACACACTGCCGGCAGGGATTTTGGCCCACTCCTCCATACAGACCTCTCCAGATGCTTCAGGTTTCGGGGCTGTCGCTGGGCAATACGGACTTTCAGCTCCCTCAAAAGATGTTCTATTGGGTTCAGGTCTGAGAACTGGCTAGGCCACTCCAGGACCTTGAGATGCTTCTTACGGAGCCCCTCCTTAGTTGCCCTGGCTGTGTGTTTCGGGTCGTTGTCATGCTGGAGAGACCCAGCCACGACCCATCTTCAATGCTCTTACTGCAGGGAAGGAGGTTGTTGGCCAAGATCTCGCCATACATGGCCCCATCCATCTCCCCTCAATACGGTGCAGTCCGTCCTGTCCCCTTTGCAGAAAAGCATCCAAAAAATGATGTTTCCACCTCCATGCTTCACGGTTGGGATGGTATTCTTGGGGTTGTACTCATCCTTCTTCTTCCTCCAAACACGGCGAGTGGAGTTTAGACAAAGCTCTATTTTTGTCTCATCAGCCACATGACCTTCTCCCATTCCTCCTCTGGATCATCCAGATGGTCATTGGCAAACTTCAGACGGGCCTGGACATGCGTTGGCTTGAGCAGGGGACCTTGCGTGCGCTGCAGGATTTTAATCCATGACGGCGTAGTGTGTCACTAATGGTTTTCTTTGAGACTTGTGGTCCAGCTCTCTTCAGGTCATTGAACAGGTCCTGCCGTGTAGTTCTGGGCTGATCCCTCACCTTCCTCATGATCATTGATGCCCTACGAGGTGAGATCTTGATTGGAGCCCCAGACCGAGGGTGGATTGACCGTCATCCTTGAACTTCTTCCATTTTCTAATAATTGCGCCAACAGTTGTTGCCTTCTCACCAAGCTGCTTGCCTATTGTTCTGTAGCCCATCCCAGCCTTGTGCAGGTCTACAATTTTAGCCCTGATGTCCTTACACAGCTCTCTGGTCTTGGCAATTGTGGAGAGGTTGGAGTCTGTTTGATTGAGTGTGTGGACAGGTGTCTTTTATACAGGTAACGAGTTCAAACAGGGGCAGTTAATACAGGTAATGAGTGGAGAACAGGAGGGCTTCTTAAAGAAAAACTAACAGGTCTGTGAGAGCCGGAATTCTTACTGGTTGGTAAGTGATCAAATACTCATGTCATGCAATAAAATGCAAATTAATTACTTAAAAATCATACAATGTGATTTTCTGGATTTTTGTTTTAGATTCCGTCTATGATAAAAATTACAGACCTCTACATGCTTTGTAAGTAGGAAAACCTGCACAATCGGCAGTGTTTCAAATACTTGTTCTCCCCACTGTATACCAAGTTTGTCCACATCACCGTTAGACCATTTTATTGGTAATCTACATAGTAACGTAAAAGTTGTATTTTTTGGGGATCCAATATGTAATATACTGTAGTACATTTATCATCATTTTGTTATAATCCAGAGAGGTTTGAAAAGGTATATAGATCCTCTATGAGGCTGTGGAGGGATTACAATTGTGGATTTAAAGGAAAACATTAATCATCAGCATACAATAACATCTTTGTTTTTATCCCTGGACTTCTAACTCCTTGACATTATTGTTGGATTTGATTTTAACAGCTAACATTGATGGCTTTAATAAATAGATATGCAGATAGTGGACAACCGTCATTTACAATTTTACACCTAGGGTTACTATACATAACTTTAACCCATTTTGTAAGAGATTCTCCAAAATTGAAATATTCCAGGCATTTAAATATAAACTCTAGTCGTACTTTATCAAAAGCCTTTTCAAAGTCAGCAATGAATACCAGGCCTGGTTTCCCAGATTTGTCATAGTGTTCTATTGTTTCCAGTACTTGTCTTTTATTATCTCCAATGTGTCGTCCATGTAAAAAATCTTTCTGATTAGGATTAATAATATCTGACAATAATTTTTAATTCTATGCGTGTAAGGCCTGGGTGTCGGAGTGTGGAGTCAACACGCAGGAAACAGCAGGTGCCAAATACAAAATGTTCTTTAATGAACACGGACCATCTAGTCCACCCTGTTAACACACTGGGTGTACTATCTAACCAACCCCAGACACGGGGAAAAGGAACACAGTTCAGAAAACACGTAGCACACAATCAACACCACTACTTACAAGCAAACAATCCCGCACAAAGAAACGTGCGGGCCGGCTGACTAATAAGKCCAACTAATTAACCCTAATACACCACAGGTGCACCCAATAACCACATAGGGAGGGGGAGAAAAAGATCAGTGGCAGCTAATAGGCCGGTGACGACGACCGCCGAACGCCACCCGCACGGGAAGGAGAGCCTGCCTCGGTCGAAGTCGTGACAATGCGCTATGCATTTTGCAAGAATTTTTGCATCACAACACTGAAGTGTAAGAGGCCTCCATTTTTAATATGGATTTGATCTTTATATTTACCACTTGGATCCTGTTTCAGTAAAAATTTAATCAGACCTTCTTGTTGAGTGTCTGATAATTTACCATTTATGTAGGAGTGGTTAAAACATGTTATTTCTGAGTTTTGTGTCGCGCCTGGCGGGTTGAATTATGATTGTCATGTGTTTGTTTGATGGGGTGCTGTCCTCAGATAATAGCATGGTTTGCTTTTGCCGTAAAGTCTTTTTGAAATCTGACTAGATCTGACTAGATCTGACTTCTTGTTAATCTGGCTAGATTAACAAGAAGTTAAGCTTTAATTTGGTGTATTGCACTTGTGAATGTATGAATGTTAAATATTTCTAATCATTTCAAAATAAAATAGCACTCTGCCATTTCACCGGATGTTGTCGGAACCCCAAGCCATAATTAACTAAGACAAAATAATTTATAATGGAATTTTTCCAGTATAATATAGGTTCAGCAAATATAAGGGCACAAGGCGAGACCAAATGCAGACACAGGAGGCAGGCAAAAGGCAGGTCGGGTACAGGGGAGAGTTCATAAACCAGGTCAGAGTCCAAACAGTACCAGGCGATAGGCTGGCTCAAGGTCAGAACAGGCAGAGTGGTCAGGCAGGCGGATTCGGAGTCAGGACAGGCTAGGGTCAAAACCAGGAGGGCTAGGAAAACACAGACTGGAAAAAATAGGAGCTAGGAAAAACGCTGGTTGACTTGGCAAAACAAGACAAACTGGCACAGAGAGACAAGAAACACAGGGATAAATACACCGGGGACTAATGGGGAAAACAGGTGACACCTGGAGGTGGGTGGAGACAATCACAAAGACAGGTGAAACAGATCAGGGCATGACAGTACCGGCGGACAAACATCTGGTCAGAGGGTACGTTGACCTCCTGCTCTTGTTCCAGGAAGAGTGGAGGCTGATATCCCATAGAGCACTCAAAAGGAGAGAGTCCCGTGGCTGAACAGGGAAGGGTGTTCCGGGCATACTCCACCCAGACCAGTTGTCAGCTCCAGGTAGTGGGGTTGGTTGAAACCAGGCATCTTAAGGTGTTTTCTAGGTCCTGGTTAGCTCGCTCCGACTGGCCGTTGGAATGGGGATGGAATCCGGAGGACAGACTGGCCGGGCCCCTATCAGGTTCAGGTTGGGAACATTGTGCCTTGCGGACCAAGGTTTCAATACCCCAATCCACTGAAGCTACAAGGCATGAGGTAGGGAGAATGGTTTCAGAGACTGAGGGTGTGGAGGAGGAACTGTATAGGTGGGAGAGGGCGTCCGGCTTCACAGTTTTGGACAATGGGCGGTAGGAAATGGGAAAGTTTAATCTAGTAAACAATAAAGCCCACCGGGCCTGCCTGGAGTTAAGGCGCTTGGCTGTATGATGATATTCCATATTTTTATGGTCGCTCCAGACCAAGAATGGCTGTTCTACTCCTTCCAGCCAGTGCCTCCACTCTTCCAGCTCCATCTTGACCACCAGGAGTTCTCAGTTGCCTACATCTGCAGGATTGAGACAATGGGACAGGAAGACACAGGTAGGGAGATTTTGGTCCTGGGCAGATCTTTGGGACCGGATGGCCCCCACTCCAACATCAGAAGCATCAATCTSTACCACAAATTGACGGGACGGATCCAGATGGACGAGGATGGGTGCTGTGGTGAACTGATGCTTCAGGTCCATCGTAGTAAACACACAACAAACTTTTTAAAGTAAGCCATGTTTCCTCACAGTATTGCCTAAACCCTAATCTCTCGTGCACAGACTATGTAAACATAAATGGTACAGTAGATCTGTTAAGATACAATGGGATGCGTGAGATCAGCAGCATTAGTTCCGGTGCTTGGGTTTTTTGCCACTGGTTATTTGGACAAATCAGGATTTCGTAGGTGTTAGCAACTTTCACATTTCGGAAGGGGAAGGGACATTTGTCCCATAGAACCTATAACTTGAAAAGATAGGAGGTGGAGCTCTTTGTTCCGGTTTTGAATCTCGTTCTATCTCTTCTCTTAACACGTATGGACTCAGAACTTAATCGAGCAACTGACCAATTATGAAAGAGTTTAGTTCTGGCTTAACCCGAGGTTACCTAAACCCAAACTAAGACCCATTGACAGATCCCTTACGTCCTTTGGATGATATAGCTAGTCTGCACATCTCTTCACCAAAGGTTATCTGGTCAATTAAAAAGTTCAAATCTCTTTCTGAGGTTTCATGATTAACTAAGAGGCATGACCTTTTTATCTGAAATGTGAAAGATAAGGCGACCGAGAAGTGCTTGTCAAGGGTTCTTCTGGCGGCCTTGACCTTTTAGAAGATGGTTAACAAACAACAACCAAGGGCCAACCAAGGGCTCCCGCGTGGCGCAGCGGTCTAAGGCACTGCATCTCAGTGCAAGAGGCATCACTATAGTACCTGGTTAGAATCCAGGCTCTATCACATCTGGCCGTGATTGGGAGTCCCATAGGGTGGCGCACAATTGGCCCAGCGTCGTCGGGATTTGGCCGGAGTAGGACGTCATTGTCAATTAGAATTTGTTCTTAACTGACTTGCCTAGTCAAATAAAAAAAAACTTTCAGCCTGCCATGTGAAAATTACAGTAGGCACATCATGTTAGCTCTGTATACAGCCAGCTTTCATGGAAGAGGTGGAAACAACTCACACACTCTGAGTTTCACATTCACGCACGCATGCAAGTGTACATTGACATTAGAAGTATTCTCTCTCAATTCAATCTCCAGATCAATTCTCCTAATTGGATAACCTGAGCCTTCTTGCCGACTCATGGTGTTGCCAGATATGAGTTACTTGTGAATTTGGCCTGGCTTCCACGCCGTCAAAAACAATAATCCACTTTGTCAAGTGTAATGTCCTCTGCTTGTCATCACCGACACAACCCCGCTCACCGCCATGAGTAACCCTGGATACTGTTCATGGCTACAAACGAGGGACAGATGTCTCTTTAACAGCAGACAGCTGCATCTCGATGTGTTRGCTTAGCCAGTGAATCTTTACAAATGACCCCTAAGGAGCTGTTTGGGAAAGAGGAGAGAAAATCAATGATTCACTGTCAATACAATCCAGATTGATTCTGTTTTCTGTTTTGAAAACTAACGGCAGCCTCATTGAGGTTGTTTTTTCCCCGTCCCTAATAGAAACTGAGATAAAAATATGTAGGCAATTCGCCTTGAGTGAGTTTCTGAAAGAAAGGCACAGACAGAATTTCTTCCATTCTTTCATGCTTGGGTATATCCATATGTCCCACATAGCTCACCTATCCATCAGATTTCACTGTGGGCTAGACAGCTGTCCAGGTCTAATGCATACTCACAGTCCAGCAGTCAGTCAAATTGCATCTAATGCCATAACTCCTTAGCAGTCAAAGTGGGCACACAGAGAGGAGAAATTCAGTGTAAGTATATCTACTTAACCTTATTCAACACCCACATGGAAACATGGCGCATACGGATAGGGCTGCCGTGCTTCAAGCTCTTAGGAAGCTTTGCAGTATTTTGTTATGTGTTATTTCTGACATTATTAGCCCAGGACATTTTTTAGTGTTATTACATGCAGTCGGAAAAAACTTTTGAATATCAGAGCGACGGTAACTCACCAGGATTATCAGCATTACGACAAGGAATATGACGGATCCTTTGTTCGTACCGCCCAGGGCAATTGATCTGATCCTAGAGGCTGTTCCAAAACTCAGCTGGTGGAAAATAGGTACTCTGAGTGGACTGTTAGTCCGACTCAGGAAGTGCGCACACCACCCACCTCTTCTGAGTATATTACTCACTAATGCTCAGTTTTTGGATAATAATGTTGACAAGCTCAGGGCAAGGATTTACTTCCACAGAGACATTAGAGATTGCAACATACTCTGTTTCACGGAAACGTGTCTCCCTCGGGATATACTGTCTGAGTCCGTTCAGCCAGTTGGGTTCTCAGTTCATCGCGCAAACAGGAATAAATACCTGTCTGGGAAGAAGAAGGGCGTGGGTGTATATTTCATGATTACCTACTCATGGTGTGATTGTGATAACATACAGGAACTCAAGTCCTTTTGTTCACCCGACCTAGAACACCTCACAATTGAAATCTTACCGGTTATAGTCACAGCCGTATATATTCCACCTCAAGCCGATACCAGGATGGCCCTCAAAGAACTTCACTGGAATTTATGCAAACTGGAAACCACAAATCCTAAAGCGGCATTTATTGTAGACGGGGATTTTAACAAAGCAAATTTGAGGAAAACGTTACCAAAGTTCTATCAACACATTGACTTTAGTACTTGCGCTGCTAAAACACTCGACCACTGCTACTCCAACTTCCGGGATGCCTACAAGGCCCTCCCCTGCCCTGCCTTTGGAAAATCTGATCATAACTCCATTTTGCTCCTCCCTTCCTATAAGCAGAAACTCAAACAGGACGTACCCGTGCTAAAGACTATTCAACGCTGGTCTGACCAATCGGAATCGACACTTTAACATTGTTTTGATGACGTGGACTGGGATATGGTCCGAGAAAAACGTAGACGAATACACTGATACGGTGACTGAGTTGAGCAGGAAGTGTATAGGAGATGTTGTACCCACAGTGACTATTAAAACCTACCCGACCAGAAACCATGGATAGATGGCAGCATTCGCGCAAAACACTGAAAGCCCAAACCGTCGCATTTAACCATGGCAAAGTGACTGGACAAAAAGTGTAGTGTAGTTATTCTCTGAATAAAGCAATCAAACAGGCAAAACAGTCAGTATAGAGACAAAACGTTCAGAAACTAGACGTATGTGGCAGCCTCTACAGACAAGCACGGACAACAAAGGAAAACCAGCTACGTCGTGGACATCGACGTRTTGCTTCCGGACAAGCTAAACACCTTCTTCGCCCGCTTTGAGGATAACACCGACGCGGCCCACTACCAGGGACTGTGGGCTCTCCTTCTCCATGGCCAACGTGAGTAAGACATTTAGCAAGACATTTAAGCGTGTTAACTCCCGCAAGGCTTCCGGCCCGAATGCTGGATGGAGTGTTAACGGATGTATTCAATCTCTCCCTATCCCAGTCTCTTGTCCTCACATGCTTCAAGATGTCCACCATTGATCCTTTACCCAAAAAAGCAAAGGTAACTGAACTAAATGACTATCGCCCCATAGCACTCACTTCTGTCCTCATGAAGTGCTTTGAGAGACTAGTCAAGGATCATATGACCTCCACTGTCCTGACACACTAAACCCTTCAATTTGCTTACCGCCCCAATAAATCCACAGCCGATGCAATCGCCATCGCAACTGCCCTATCCCACCTGGACAAGAGGAATACCTATGTAAGAATGCTGATCATTGTCAATACCTCAGCATTCAACACCATAGTACCCTCCAAGCTCATCATTAAGCTTGAGGCACTGGGTCTGAACCCCGACCTGTGCAACTGGGTCCTGGATTTCCTGATGGGCCGCCCCAAGGTGGTGAAGGTAGGAAACAACACCTCTACTTCGCTGATCCTCAACGCTGGGGCCCCAACAAGGGTGCGTGCTCAGCCCTCTTCTGTACTCTCTGTTCACCCATGACTGCGTGGCCCCACACGCCTCCAAATCAATCATCAAGTTTGCAGACGACACAACAGTAGTAGGCCTGATTACCAACAATGACAAGACACCTCTCACCCAACGTCTAGAAAACAAAGAAGCTGATCATGGAATTCAGGAAACAGCAGAGGGAGCACCCCTCTATCCACATCGACGGGACCGCAGTGGAGAAGTTGGAAAGCTTCAAGTTCCTCGGAGTACAAATCACTGACAACATGAAATGGTTGCCCAACCACACATACAGTGTGCTGAAGAAGGCGCAACAGCGCCTCTTTAATCCCAAGAGGCTGAAGAAAATTGGCTTGGCACCTAAAACCCTCACAAACTTTTACTGATGCACAACTGAAATCATCCTGTTGGGCTGTATCACCGCCTTGTACGGCAACTGCACCGCCCGCGACCGTAGGGCTCTCTCACTTTAATAATGTTTACATGTTTTGCATTACTCATCTCATATGTATTTACTCTATTCTATCCTATTCCACTGTATCTTAGTCTATGCCGCTCCTACATTGCACGTCTAAATTCTATATTCTYAATTCCATTCCTTTACTTTAGATTGTGTACATTGTTAGATATTACTTGTTAGATATTACTGCACTGTTGGAGCTAGAAACACAAGCATTTCCCTACACCAGCAATAACATGTGCTAAACACGTGTATGTGACAAGTAACATTTGATTTGAATAGGCTTAATTAATGAAGTGGGGGCGGGGGGATTTGCTGTGTGTGTAAGTGTGTTTGTCATCATATCACGTGTGTGTTTGTGTGGCATGAGTTTGTGTGAGTGTGAGTGCCTGCCCGTGTGTGAGAGAGAGAGCATGTTGGATTCGGGGTAAACTTTGAACATTGATATACTAGAGACATGATAGATCAGAAGCAGATGCATAGTATATAAAGGAGTGAAAGAGACTGGTTTTTACATCAGAAGTTAATGGTTCTCTGTAGAAAGACAGATGGCGTTGGAATGTGTTGGGTGGATGGGAGGAAGTCACAGGATTGCTATAGGGGAAGCGGATGGACATCTGTGGATTAGGCGAAGGTTGAGGTCAGGTTAGATCCCCTGAAGGGAGAAATTATGGTTTATTATCCTATTACCCTCTTCCTGTCGAACCATAAGATGTAAGGATTGGAGAGAAGGAGGAGTGCCTAAAGTGGAGAATATATACTTGTGGAGATGGAAATTGCAGCTGTATCGACCCTTTGGGAAGAATTAAACTTGGTTAAACTTCTCTAGTGTCCGTGAGTTATTTACTCTGAAAAATTAGACAAGCGCAAGCGCAAGAGTGTCAGAGGCACGACCATGTTGATACAACATGTCAACGTGAATTAAAGGATCTTGTTCTGGCTCTTATGTTAAGATGTGATGTGATGTTAGTTCACCAAGAAGCCCCTCCACAGTAAACTGTTGACTCACTACTGGATAATGGCATGTGTTTACTCAACCCAATCCCATTTCCCCTTTAAAGAAATTTCTGTATGAACAAAATAGCCGCTTATGTTGCCTTGGCACTTATAGTAAACAGTGTAAAATGTCTGCCTAACACTTCAACTAAATTACATATTAGACTATGGTGTAAAATGTCTGCCTATATATCAAAAAAATACCCTGTAAGCTTTAAGAGAAATACCTTTTCAACAGCCTTATTGACACCCAGWAAGGAACTCCTTTGTGGTTTGAGGTTAATCTACACCGCTCTTTATCCCATGGTGAGGGACACTTCTCTGTGTGGCCGTGCCATATCTAATGCATGATGTCATTTCAGATAAGGAGTCTACAGGAAATAGGGCATCGCTGTGGGGACACTGGACTCTGGTGTGTGTGTGTGTCCAACAAGCTGTTCTCACCATCCCCAGTAGAGTTATACTAGGCCTATACTTTTCCATTTGGGGAGTCAGAAGGCAATGTTTCCAACATGAATGTGAATGTTCACGACACAGCAATACTCTGATGGCTCTGTATAGACAGAGGGAATTGCTATGTGTTCACATCGACGTGGATAATATTTTACAGAGCAAAGTACAGCAGACGAGTAAAAACTCATGGCCCGAATCAGTTGGGTACAGTATATGGATATCAGCTGTTATTAGTTCTAACTCAATGGAATTGATTGTGACAAATAGCCTCCTTCCATCCCTTCTCTTCCACCATCCCTCTCTACCTGCCTGCTTCTCTAAAAAAGAGGTCCTCAGGAAAACACATTTTCAATTGTGTTTTAAAACTAAAAGCTATGTACAATTTTATGGCTTCTCCGATTGGGTTGGATTTGAATGAGGCCCATTGTTTTCCCACACGGGGGTTTGCCACGGTCCCCTCCTCATGAAGATTGCCTTGTTAACCCACTCAGGGAGTGAGTACAGGATTGCACTTTATTTAATGTATGGTGGCAGCTCTCCAACAATGTCCTTTTTACATTATGGTGAGCTGTGAGCTCTGCCACCATAGCCACCACTCCAATCTCTTTCTATTATGGCTTCCCTCCTCCCTGCCTCGTACTGACTCTCATCCCCATCATTACACTGTGATAAACTTCTGATGACGATTATCCTTTCAGAGAGACGAGTGGGAGTCATTTTCTGTCACTGAGGATTTGAGAGGCCTGATGAATACAAATGGAGTAGGACATTATAGAGTATAAAACACTCCAAATGAATGGAGTGACGAGGCGAGAGGTTTTGTTGTAATTTCCTCTTTGTATGCACACCTCAGATTCTAATATGGCTGTTCGCGTGACGTTTCTAGTAATCAGGATATTTTATCTTATGAGTTTTGAGGGTACTCTCTGTCCATTTCTATTGTAGCTTTTGGCCATAGGCTTTATTAAAACAAGAATCACATTTACCTCTATTACAGTACCCTGAACATTACTTTTAAAAAATTATCATACAGGACACACAGTCCACATTATCCATACAGGAAAATAAATGGCCCTGTGTAATGTATGGGAAAGATAGCTAAGTAGGCTACACATGAATTAGACATTTTGACAAGGACAATTTTACATTGTAATTGTTTCAGCTAGTGTGTGAATCTACTTTAGATGCAGAATGGTGCTGTGCAGACAGAATGAAATGCCTCGTTGTTACTACTCTGTCTATCATGCAAAAGCACAATACAAAGAGACAGCAAGTCGGGACAATGAATATAGATTCAATCGGAAATATTTGCACAACTATTTACCTCCAAATGCTTTCCCAGTAAACAAAACGACAAGCTCCTGCAATACCACTGCCAGAGAGCTGCTAAAACATTGTGTCACCAACTACCATAATGATTTCATTCACACCCAAATTAATAAAAATGTTTTTAGAAACCTGTGCGCAACTGACACATGATTGATTTTTCAAATCGCTGCATGAAAAACATTTGGAGAAATAATTATACACAGAAGAAGTACACAGCCTAGCAATCAAGGACGGAACAGATGTTCGCTGAAATGTGACGTGGATAAAGTTCACAGGAGTTTTTCCTTCGTTCTCCGTTTTCCTTCATTCTTTAAAGAGTGCTAGTACTGCATCTAAACACGTATACCTACGTGAGGTAAAACAGCAATCATTAAGTCCCTCACAGGGCACAGACAGAGCTGGTGATTTATTCCTACTATGTTTTATTAATACAGACGTCTGTCTGAGGGGGAAACGTTGCCTTTTCTCACCGCCACACTTCCATTTGAAGATATCAATCATTCTAACTCTCTCTCTAATGACACCTCATCAAGMCTGACGGACTACAAGCTGCTACCAGCTTCTGGGCTGAACTTTAGTCTGAAAGTCAAATTCAGATCAGAAACTGCTGATGGAAAGTGAAAGGCAGTAGAGTTAGTGTTAAGGACATGTAACATGGCTCTAAAAAATAATATCTGATTAACCTTGAATTTCAATTGTGTTGTGAATATGTCCTTAATGAAACAACAGTCTTAAGACAGTCTTAAGAGAAGAGGCTAAATGTTCTATATTAACAATGAGTCCCAATCGTATTGTTTTCAGAGTTATAAACAGTTTGGTGGGTCCCCTGTGGGACAGTTGAGCTAACGTAGGATAATGCGATTAACATGTGAAATAATACCATGCTATTGTTTGAGGAGAGTGCATAGTTTTGAGCATGAAAAGTTATTAATAAACAAAATAGGCACATTTGGGCAGTCTTTATACAACATTTTGAACAGAAATACAATGGTTCATTGGATCAGTCTGAAACTTTGCACATACACTGCTGCCATCTAGTGGCCAAAATCTAAATTGCACCTGGACTGGAATAATACATTATGGTCTTTCTCTTGCATTTCAAAGATGATGGTACAAAAAACAAAAACATTGTTTTTTTCTTTGTATTATCTTTCACCGGATCTAATGTGTTATATTCTCCTACATGCCTTTTACATTTCCACAAACTTCAAAGTGTTTCCTTTCAAATGGTACCTAGAATATTCATATCCTTGCTAGAGGCAGTTAGATTTGGGTCTGTCATTTTAGGCGATGTTCTCAAAATCCCTAACTTTTAAGAAAGCAGAGAGGGGGTGGATGATCTTATGTTCATCGAAGTTTATGTTATCACATGAAGACAGTTACCAGCCGAAGAACATGGATGTATAATGACAATGCGCAGGTAACAAGACTATCTCAGAAACAAACTATCTTTGTCAATTCGATGCCAACTACCCTCCATTTTCAGATTCCTAGTTCCAGCTCCCAAGCTGTTCAGGCAAATGAAATTCCTCTGAGATTCCACCATGTAGAGACTAGCAGAACTCCATGGTAACGCAACCATCCTGGTCATTTATTTTATTTTGAACACCCTGCCTGCCCCGATACCACCAGCACAGCACAAAAGGGGTATTCAGACAAATCCAATCTGGCAACGTTTCCCTGGTCTGGTTCAATCTGCTGGACCAGAGGCTAGTAAAACAGACCCCTGACCAAGGCCGCAAACCTTGATCACTCTTGACACAGTGGGCGGTTGATGGGGAGAGTTCGGGACTATATGAGGAAAGAGGTTGTGAACCCACACTCAAGTACTAAATTAATCATTCCAACATTCTCTATTCTGCAGCTAAAACAGCGCCGCAAGCAAAGAGAAAGAGAGTCAGTGTTGACACCATTAACAACATAACAAGCTCCAGTGCCTCTCGGTAAAACGAATGAAATCATGAAGATGTGTTTTTTTATTACTTATTTCTTCACTTCCTTTGCTTCTAACCTTGGGGACACAATCCATCATCATTCTTGCCTCGGCTCATGGCTCCCCTGGTTTTCACCCATGTCAGGTGTGTGCCATATGGTGTCCCCAACAAAATACTTCTTCCTTGGCCTGCACCATCTCCCTTTTTCTCTCTCTCTCTTCCCCCTGTACATTTGGCCTTTGATAATAAAAGAGGAGAAACACTTGGCGAGCCACCTGGAAGACGACTGGCCTCTATTAAATCCAAAGTTAAAGGGAAACTCCACCACATTTTCATTATCTACAGCACAATACTAATGTCAAAATATGTGAAAAAAACAAATTTCTACGTTTTGTAGAAAAAAATATACATTTAAAAAGTTTCACCCGAAGACATCATCAAAGTTTCTAAGCATTTTAAAAACACTATGAGATTTGCAGTGACGTGGAGAGCAAAAAAAAAGACCCTCTCTTGGGCTAGAAATTTGGTGCAGGTTTTGAAAATCACCGTTTTTTACCTTTAATCCTACCCTGTGATGTCATGGAGAATAATTTTTTTAGGACCTTACTTCTTATCTTTTTAACCACAGATCATAGAAACGTGCTGTTTTCACATACAGTACGTAAACACTGGTTTGGTGCTGGAGATGATGAATATGATGCACTTTAACAAATGGAGGTGAAATATGACACAAAAAGGAACATTATCAAGATGAATCTGCCTGAGAGGCAGAGCATAAGGCCATATTCAACCTCGCTACACAGACAGGCAGGCAGTTAAGATAAATATATTATCTCTGTGAATTATGAATAAGATTGTTCTGTGGGAAGAGAAACTGTTTATTAGCTCATATTCCCACAGATATGGAGGACATTAGAAATGGAGGAGGCATAGGCGTGTGTGCATGTGTGTGTTCTAAAATGTAATGTTAAATGTGGGTGTCTGTGTTCAAATTGAGTAGGTGTCTGTGTCTAGGTCACAGAGGCTGCCTCACAAAGCAATATTCATGTCCTTAAGAAACACATCAGCCAAAAAGGATTTATAGTCTAGGGCAGAGACTGGCAATGCATCAGTGTACCTGTACAACATTCTACATCAAATCGGAAATGACTTGGCCTCCCTTGATCTCCAAATACATAATTGTATGTCAAAAATATTCTTTGCATGTGTTTGCCATGTTATAAATAATTAAGCCCTTAACGACTATACCTTAACGAATACTCTAAATACTAAAGAAAGTCTGAGTGTATAGATTTGATATAAAAAAAACATCGGTAGTAAGGGAGTGGTAGTTACTCAAGAGCCTGCAGCTAAATAACCTTCAGTCATTACTCCTTCACATCTAAATGTACAAACAAGGAAGGAATCATAGAGATATTTGGAAAACCACTTTTTGTGTCTACTTAGTGTGTATCCTCATCTGACGTCACAGACAATCACCGTTTCAACAAAGAAACCATCTGGGACTCTCCTCTATCATCATGCATTCTTAAACCAGGTCCAACAATGATTAGCCAAGATGCAGTAATCTGACATTGTTTTTTTACTCTTTGTTTTACTCTTAGATTTTTTTACTTCTTTACAGCAGAATCTGTTGTACTGTAGATTTCTGGTTTGATTCGTATAACAAACTGTGACGCATAATGGAATCATTTGAATAATTAGGGTTGCGTAACGACAGATGTGGTGATGAGGGTTGAGTTTGTTTAGTTATTAAATGTCCATTACATTATAACAGCACTCAACATTCCACCTATTATAACTAAGGGTGTATTATGCAGTATGACGATAATTATTCTCTTTTTGATGTGGATCAGAGATTTATGTCAAATGGCATTACCCATAAGCGCAACTATCCACAAAACAGCCATTCAATATATCATGATTGCCTAATTTAAATGTCACTGGTTTCTAGTCTGGAAACACAGCAACAAAAAAAGCTACACTTGAAAAACACATTGTTGTGTGCGATCAACCAGAAATAGATGAAAGGCAATGAAAAATAACCATCAGAGGACACCTTAACTTCTCTGCGCTACGGATCCCTTTTACGGGATCATTTCCTAAACAACCGCTGAATTGCAGGGCGCAAAAATTACTAAAAATATTTATAATCAGCAATCACAAGTGAAATATATCAAAACACAGCTTAGCTTGTTGTTAATCCACCTATCGTGTCAGATTTTGAAAATGTGCTTTACAGCGAAAGAAATCCAAGCTTTTGTGAGTGTATCAATCAATGCTAGAACAGCTAGCCCCAAATTAGCATGGTCACGAAAGTCAGAAAAGCAATAAAATTAATCGCTTACCTTGATAATCTTGTCGGAAATTTTGCACTCACGAGACTCCCAGTTACACAACAAATGTTATTTTTGTTCGATAAATATTACTTTTATAACAAAAAAAACGCCATTTGGGTTGCGCGTTATGTTCAGAAAACCAAAGCCTCGTTCCGTTCGACGAAAATTCCAAAAAGTATCCGTAATGGTCGTAGAAACATGTCAAATGTTTTTTATAATCAATCCTCAGGTTGTTTTTAACAAACACAATCAATAATATTTCAACCGGACCGTAACCTACTCAATAAGAGAGAAAAAGAAAATGGAGAGCTACCTCTCGCGCGCAGGAACTAATCAGAGGACACCTGACTAGTTTTGAAAAATCTCGCTCATTTTTCAAAATAAAAGCCAAAAACTATGTCTAAAGCCTGGTCACAGCCTGAGGGTGCCATTGGAAAAGGAATCTGGTTGATACCCCTTTAAATGGAAGAAAGACGGGCCAGGAAACACAGAAAAAAAAATCTGAACCCTAGCGTCAAGAGGTTAAGAGACCTTTCTGAGACACTTGCTTCTCTTTTGTCTCAAAATAGAAGAAACAAAGAAAAACCCAGACAAAATCAAAACAGTTTTGTTCCAAGACTTTTGTGTTAATGTCAAATGAAGGATAAAGACACAATCCCACTCATGTACCTCATTACTAGGATGAGCGTTCTTTACCCGACTTAGCTAGACCCATCAGCTGTCAAACATTTGCTTTCCAAGTCTGCGAGACAGAGACAAAAAGACAGGAGCGGCTTAACAGGGGGAACTAGTCAGCGTGACTGCGAGACGGCGACACTTCCAAAGCAGCTGACATCAACAGGAATATGTTGCATCACAACGAGTGAGAATTCAGAAGTTCACAACTCTGTTTTGATATCAGCAACAAAAGTGTGACGAAGAGTCTTAGAGTCACTTCTAGGTACTGTTGACACTAAAACCCCTTCAACACTGTGATTTAAATCTACACAGTGACTGACTTTCACAGAATAAAACATATTTTTGTATCAGTTTTAATTCATTTTTACCTGAGCTGAAATCTCAGAGGAATTCATTCATTTTACTCTGGGTGAGTGTCCCTTGTTAGTTGGGGTATAATTGTGACTTGTCACTCAAGCTAACACCTGTCCCACAAGAGGTTTAAGGGATATGTTCCACTCTGTCATTTAGTCAATTGCATTGATCATTCGCTCATCTCAATGTGGACCTTGATGGTGCTATCATACCTCAGTGCACCCTCCCTAACTTTGCATCAGTGCCTGGTTAAAAGGAAAACAATAGGGAATGAATAATGCATGTCATTTTAAGATTGTGAAGATTAGGAATAGTAATATAATATGCCCTGATATGGCCATGAGCCATATCATTGTTAGTACTTTGTGCTTCAACAATTTGGTAACTATCTCTGTTTTGGCAACCTAGCAGAAGAAGGGGTGAGAAAACATTGTCCATCTTGCAGGACTGTGMTTTTTGTWTTATTTAGTTTCCCAGTCTAYTGCTATARGAGTTAAATYTGACTGAAAGAGATWMMAAATGAGGACATGGAGCAGTTCCAGGGCTACAACAGGGATCCAATTCATATTTCTCACCCTGGGTGACTTGAGCTCACGTTCAACCACCACAAAATTAAATGGAGCTTGAATGTTAGCATGACAATATGAACTTTGTGTGAACATGCAGACTAAATGCAACAACCAACTGACAGGGCTCACTTACAAATGCTCCTTAATTTCTTCACACATTCAATGCATGTATATTACAGCATCAAATCCCCAGACGAGAAGTAACCAGGGTCCGGAACTGTGGCAAAATAGTCCTCCACACTCACAACTGTGTGTAAAACAGTAATATAATTCATGTTTTCATCCCTTTGTTGCTGCTGTTGTTGTTGTTGTGGAAGCACTCGGGGGATCGCTCAAGATGGTTGTTTTCAATGGAGCTTTTCTACTGCTAATTTAAATGCTTTGAACTCATTTTGCACTGGGTGAACTTGCATGCAGTGTCATGAAATCTCAGTGATGTAATTTCCATTCATCACTTTAATAATGGGGGGGAAATATCCAAGGGTGAGTTTGACCTCTATGTCCTTCATCGTAAAGGGGTATACAGTACCATCGTTTTACCGTTCCTTTTGGAAACCGACATAAATTACTATTTTTGGTCTTTGCTCTCAATTTCCAACTGTGGTGCAGATCTCTGAACCCACCAATAGGCTACATGCAGGCCTGCTCTCCTCTCCCCTCTTCCAATGGCATTCACTTCCTCTGGCCWCCTGGAGAGTATCACTCTGCTCATTACCCTCAGTGCACAGGTGTACCCCAGGGCTCTGCTCTCGGCCCTCTGTTTTTTCTCACTCGACGCCCACTCACTGGGCCATCTCGCTGCCTTTCCCAGTTGCCTCCTATCACTCCTATGCAGATGATACTTGTGTACTTCTTCAACATGTTTTTTCATTTTCCTGTTCTTTGTTTTTTCCCTCTGTCCTTCTATCATGCTGGTCACAGACTCCTCTCCTCCTGTTCATCTCTGTCAACAACCTCGGGGTGTCCTCCACCTCCTTGCTGTCCTCTCTCACATTAAACCACATGTACATTCTCTCTGAGTAGTTTCTCCCTTCCCCTCTACTCCTTTGTAAATTTCAAGGAGTGAATATTGTGTTAATGCATTAAATCTCACAAAATAATATCTCCAACCAGAGTTGAAAATTACCTTAAGCCCACTCTATATTTCTCCAGTGCTACACACATCAATACACATTCTTGGAATTCTCTTTACAAGCTCAGACACATTGAGACGCATCTTGAGACGCATCTTGACAACATACAGTATATGTTTGTTTTAATGATCAGAAGATTCAGAGAATGATAAACTTAATGGATTAAATTTAAACTTTGGAGAGAGAACAGAGACAACATCAAGGGCGGGGTTAGCTAGCATGTCTATGGCCGTATACAGCCTAACACTCCCAAGTCAATTGTACAATGTAATCTGAGTGTCTGTGAGTAATTCTCTCAGATATGAAAACATGCCACTTCCATACATCACTGGCGGTTTCCTGCCCAATGTCAGGAACATGGGGAGAAAGGCTTTGGTTGCTCCATGCCTCTGGGAAACTGGGAGCCATGGCATTTCAACACGCATTCCCCTGAAAGTTAATTCATTGGATTTGGGGACAGATGGTGTGAGCCATTTACCAAGGGGTTTGAAATGGGAATGTCAATGCATTCCGTTTTTCCTTTCATATAGGAAAAAGTGGAATCGCCAGAGACGCAATGAACTCTCGGTACACACATGTACACTTTTGCGTGTCATTCTCAATCTTTCATAAGTTGATTTGTGATCCTTTGATATAATCAGAGTTCTTCAGTAGAGTCTTCAAGCAAGCCAATGTAATCGTCTTTACTCATATTGATGAGCATATTTCTTTAGTTGAGAATTTTGAAGACAACAGATCTATCTCTACACATAGATATTAACTGTTTGGCTTCATATCTCTCAAGAGTTGTAATAATTTCACATAACCATTGTTCTCCAGTAGAGAATCTCGAAGACACTAGATATTTAGTGTAGCTAAATATAGCTCTAGAAGGAACTTCTCAGAGTCAAATGGAGCAAAAACTACAGGACTGTCCGTTTGTGTCCCATTTTAATGAAGTGACTAAACATTGCCTTGGGCTTGAATGTGAGTAGAACAGTAATGAATCCATTACGTTCACAAAAACAACTTTCATGTTCCAACTGCTGAGACCCAAGACTCTCTCTCAGTGTGTAAGAGCACTATACCTTGTGGTTGTACAAAGAAGATGAGAGAAGGACTCAAAGGGGAAATATGGTGAAAGCATTCAATGGCTGATGAGTGTATCATTTATTATTTATAAAAAGGCCTATTCAAAACAGATAACATCTTAATACACTAATGTACTGTCTTTAACAGCACAATAAACCTTGGCAAACATTAACCCATTTCAACAAGTTAATTGGTTTCTTCAGCACCTTCTCCATCCAACAGTGTAAGACAATGTTCCATCACATTTTTCTAATGTCAGAACACTTTTATTGCCTTTCTTGCCTCAAGAACTGTATCCTTCTTCACTTCTAAAAACACTCTACTCCTTTCCAGGCAACAACCTTGAACCCCAGCCCACTCC
The DNA here is from genome assembly GCF_002910315.2 of Salvelinus sp. IW2-2015. NCBI lineage: Eukaryota > Metazoa > Chordata > Actinopteri > Salmoniformes > Salmonidae > Salvelinus > Salvelinus sp. IW2-2015. The sequence goes on along the minus strand of NC_036838.1, from coordinate 1,351,834 downwards.
CTCCCTCTCTATACGCTCCTATCATATCCTCACCATTGTGTTTTAGCTGGTGTTCTCACACTTTTGTCATAGCCAATGTGGTCTTCTCTCTGCATCCTAAACAGACTTCCTTTGTTTTTCACACCTGCTCCCACTCTCACGATCCCAACCGCCTGTTGAAAGCCGGAGGCGGGCTGCATTCCTTCCGAAACCGAAACGCAGATGATCCAAACAAGGTCCATCAGTTCTAATTGCCATCTCTCCAGATCGCCTCATCATCCCTCCTTCATCACACATCTCAACACCTCAACCCTTAAATCCTCACATTTTCTCCCAACTCTTTCACAATCTGAACCATCAATACCCGTCCGAGGTGCAATCCAATTTGTTCTCTTCTTTCTCATCTCTCCAACCATCTCCTCCCTCCCCTGTTCCCTCCATCCCACCACCTCCTCCACATCCGTCTCCCCTCTCCACTTGTTTTTCACTTTCTGATGATGATTCCTCCTCATCTTTCACTGCAACAATCACTATTATTCACATTCTTTGCCTACAGAACTGACTGTTGACTGTCAGGACTTTAACTCTTGGCCCTCCGTGGTCGTTTCGGCGTTTATTGTTCCCCCATTTTTCACCACTCATAGTTGGTATTGTGAACTGAAACTCTCACTATGAAAAATAAACTGCTTATTCAGGTCTACGTATTAAGTTGACATCTGGCTATTCTGCCACGGCTGATTCAGAGAACGAGAGTTGTTCAACAGATTTGAAGTAGGTCCAATTTGAAAGTAGTTGATTTGTTTAAATCACTTTGTGACAATATTTGTCCTTTAGATCAAGTTTGTCAGGATGACAGGATGACATGAGAACCCTTACCGTGTGAGTACGGGACTCAATGTGAATATATATATWTWTWTTTTTTCTTCTCACAAACCTGAGAGATGCAGGTAACTTTCTCCCCGTGTCTCATTACAGTGCATTGGGGGATTTCATTTCTTACTGAAGGAAAACACAGATGGCATCAGAAGTGATGTCTTTACAAATAAATGGAAAAAGAAAAGGAGAGCCACAGACTCTTACAACTAAATAGCCCTTGAACATTAAGGCTTGACCTCTTATAGAACTCCACATCCCTAAAAGAGGGATGTGTCTTTTGACTCCGTGGGGAAACATATTAAAATGAACATGTGGACAAATGGCTGTGAGGAGATGAATTTCAGTGCAATTAATTATATCATTGTCAGCGAGGGGTTTCATTGGCATATTCTCCATGATGGCCAGCCAATCATAACACTACTCCAGCTCATTGTGACACGCTCTGACATTATCAATACGAGATGAGGTAATGTTGAACACTGCTAATTCTTGTTTTGTATTTGCTTAAAAGAAACACGGAAGATCAACACATGAGATACATACTGTAGTAATGAGATAATACTGCTAAATCTTTAAAGCTGCAATATGTCACTTTTTGGGCGACCCAACCAAACTCAAATAGAAATGTGTGTTATAGATCTGGCATTCTCATTGAAAGCAAGTCTAAGAAGCTGTAGATCTGTTCTATGTATGCTATTTCTATGCTTCCTGTTCCTGAGTAACATTTTTTCATCTTTAACTTCAGGTTTTGTACACCAGCTTCAAACAGTTGAAAATACAAGATTTGGGGTTATGGAACATATATTTCACAATGGTTTAGATTTGGGATGCACAATATATCTGTGAACATATCGGAAACGGACGATATTTGCTAAAAATGCCAACATCGGTATTGGCCGATGTCTAGTTTAACACCGACGTGCAAAACCAATGTCAAAGCTGACGTGCATACATATACATATATATATATATATATAGCTATAACGTAGGTACATGGCGTGACTACGGCGCGTAAAAGTTTGCACTACACGGCAACACAACGTTCCTGACTTAGCCCACAATGTCCGCTGTGTGGATGGAGCAGTCAACAAGTCAAGCAGTCATTTGAAAGAGTAAGAAAATCTCAGCGAGACAACTCAAAGATGAAATCCATAAAAGCCAAGATAATGGGATTCATTGCCCTTGACAATCAACCGTTCTCTGCCGTGGGTGATGTTGGCTTTCGCTGACTGGTCGAGCACCGGTACAAACTACCAAGTCCTCTCTTTTTCAGATGTTGCCCTACCGGAGTTACACAGTAATAGCGTCACTGCTATTAGCTTCACGACATAAATTCTATGGAACGCCGTTTGGGTCGTTGCGCGTCAGAAAAGATACAGTAGCACTGTCAAAGCTGTACAAAAAAGTTTGCAAACAAGCACACATCGGTCACGAACAATGTGCTTTCAATACCGCACTGGTAATAAAGCATAATTTGTTCGACCGCAACTTCTGGGGTAGCTAGCTTAAGCTTGGTACCTACATTGGGTACTCCTTTAATTAAAAGCTGCTAGCTTAGATTAAGCTAGCTTAGATTTAATTAAAACCGCGGGACTTAGAGGTACCCAGCATCACGTCTATATTGCTCCAGACCACCACAAGGGGGAGTTAGAGCACTCATTATGCATTTGGGTCCAAAGGTTTTTATATGACCAATCATATCGAGTGGTTCCAATGACGAATCTGACGCGAGCCACCGCTCCCTGGTGACTTTCTTCAGCAAAGATGACTGACAAAACATTACGGGGGAAGCAAATGTAAGCAGTWATAACGTCATAACGAGTCAAGGAAAACATGTACAATTGAGAGGAATATGTCAGTTAATGTAGAGACAAATTATTGTGTATATTTTTGGTCATAAAGTTAATTTCTTTAAAAAAAATCGCTATTCATTCCCAGGAGGGACTGGTGCACTTCACTAAATAGATAGCATTATGAGGCAGGAACATTTGGTGGATATATTGAAGCAACATCTCAAGACATCCGTCAGGAAGTTGAAGCTTGGTCGCAAATGGGTCTTCCAAATGGACAATGACGCCAAGCATATTTCCAAAGTTGTGGCAAAATGGCTTAAGGACAACAAAGTCAAGGTATTGGAGTGGCCATCACAAAACCCTGACCTCAATCCCATAGAAAATTTGTGGGCAGAACTGAAAAAGCGTGTGCGATGCAAGGAGGCCTACAAACCTGACTCTGTTACACCAGCTCTGTCAAGAGGAATGGGCCAAAATTCCCCCAACTTATTGTGGGAAGCTTTTACCCAAGTTAAACAATTTAAAGGCAATGCTACCAAATACTAATTTAGTGTATGTAAACTTCTGACCCACTGGGAATGTGATGAAGGAAATAAAAGCTGAAATATATCATTCTCTCTACCAGTATCATGACATTTCACGTTCTTAAAATAAAGTGATGATCSCAACTGACCTAACACAGGGAATTTTTCTCGGATTAAATGTCAGGAATGGTGAAAAACTGAGTTTAAATGTATTTGGCTAAAGTGTATGTAAACTTCAGACTTCAACTGTACATGCAGACACAGCATAGTTCAAAGAATGGAGTTTGATAAACCTGGTATTGGATATGACTGAAAAATAATTTCTCACAGAGATTCATACTTGAGCCGTACCTTTATTTGCCAAGGAAGAGTACATAATCAGTGAATATATACAATGTAAAGGCTTGAATGTGGGGATCTCATGCGTGGTAATAACTACAGTACATGTATATAAGACTTCCATCCTTGGCACAATAAAGTTATAATATTCTACTCTATCCATAGGCTTCAATAATTCCATTCAGACTTGAAGTTGATACAATAACTATGATATTAGAGGTTCATAGATTAGTATCAATATTAGTTAAGAACTTAACATTTTAGGGTCCATACACAGATCGGCTACATACTGTAGCTAGCTACACATCCATAGGCATACAGTTATTTTTATCCTCCACTACACAAGAAGCAAGTAAATAGTTAGCTAGCGATGTTACTTCAGCTGCATTGCACGGCAAGGCAAGCTAACACAATTGTACATTCAATTTGCAGTAAATGTCTTTGCTAGCAAGATACTTTACATCCACTGTTTCCCAAGACGACAGCCTGGTTTGCTGGTTTTCTCAGGAGTCCCTAAAACATTAAACACAAATTACAATGTCATACTCATGTCATAACACCAGCTAGGTAGCTGGCTAATGTTAGCTAGCTTGCTAAATAGCAATTTTCATAAATTAACCTCTCTTGGGTAGGGGGCAGTATTTTCACGTCCGGATGAAAAGCATGTCCAAAGTAAACTGCCTGTTACTCAGGCCCAGAAGCTAGGATAAGCATATAATTGGTAGATTTGGATAGAAAACACTCTAAAACTGTTAAAATAATGTCTGTGAGTATAAAAMAACTGATATGGCAGGCGAAACCCCAAGGACAAACCATCCCCTAAAAAATAAAATCAGCCTACCACTATTTTCAATGGCTGTCACTTTTATTATAAGGCGGTCCTTCCAGATTGCAGTTCCTAGGGCTTCCACTAGATGTCAACAGTCTTTAGAAAGAGTTTCAGTCTGGTTTTTGGAAGAATTTGCCAGAAATTGTAGTTTTTCTAGGTGGCTCCCATTTTGTCTGTAGTGTTTCCAAGAATGAGAGCTCGTTCTTTGATATTTTTCTCCGGTAAAGACAATAACGATTCTCCGTCTTAAATTTGATCATTTATTTATGTATTAGGGTACCTAAGATTTGATTATAAACGTTGTATGACTTGTTTGGAAAAGTTTATTAGTAACGTTTGGGATTCATTTTGTATGCATTTTGATGGAGGGAAACTGGGTGAATTATTGACTGAAGCGTGCCAACTAAACTGAGTTTTTATGGATATAAAGAAGGACATTATCCAACGAAAGAACCATTTTTGATGTATCTGGGACCTTTTGGACTGCAAACAGAAGAAGATCATTTATTAAATCGCTATTTCTGACTTTCATGTCACATCTGCCTAGTTAAAATATATTTTTCATGCTCTTGTATGCGGGGCGCTGTCCTCAGATAATCTTATGGTGTGCTTTTGCCCTAAAGCCTTTTTGAAATCTGACACAGCGGCTGGATTAACAAGAAGTTAAGCTTTATTTTGATGTATTACACTTGTGATTAAATGAAAGAAAAAATATTTATAATTCTGTATTTTGAATTTCGCGCTCTGCAATTTCACCGGATGTTGGCCAGGTGGGACGCTACCATCCCACCTGCCCATAAGAAGTTAACTTTATGACAAAAATATATGCACAATCATTTGTCTCTAACATATTCCTCTCAGTTGTACATTTTGTCTTGACTCTTTGTGACGTTAGAATTACTTACATTTGCTTCCCCAGTAATGTTTTGTCAGTCATCTTTGCTGAATAAAGTCACCAGGGAGCGGTGGCTCGCGTCAAATTTGTCATTGGAACCACTCAATATGATTGGTCACATAAAAACTTTTGGACCCAAATGCATAATGAGTGCTCTAACTTCCCCTTGTGGTGGTCTGGAGCAATGAAGCCGTGACGCTGGGTACCTCTAAGTCCCGCYGTGTAAGCTCACGACTTTTAAAGGAGGAACCACATGCACCACTTTAGTGTTTTTTATTTTTCAAATGTTTTGAAACAAGTTATATTTTTTTATTTCACTTCACCAATTTGGACTATTTTGTGTATGTCCATTACATAAAATAAAAATAAAAATGTATTTATATTACAGGTTGTAATGCAACAAAATAGGAAAAGTGCCAAGGGGGTGAATACCTTTGCAAGGCACTGTATATACAGTATGTGCAAAGTTGGCTGACAGCTTTGCTTACTACAACATTGACACACCCATTAAAGCTCAATTCAAATGTGTGTTTAATTAATTTACATAGCTGGAAAACATTAGCAATCAGCATGACATGGCAATGAACACTGTAACATGCCTCGTCTCTCATGCTTCTGAGATTCCGCAGTACATTAATGCGGTGACTATTATTCTAAACTAAAAGTTCAGCTCTGAACCTCCTAATCAAGATCTGTGTTGCGTTCAGCTGATTCATTGTTTTTGATTAGCATAACTTGTTACTTTGCACAGAGGGTTGTATTGTAGGTGGTGGAGTACATGACTGTACAATTATGTAAACTGTCTGAGACCTTACGGTTTCTCGTTCCTTGATCCTCTCTTTGTCACACATAATGTTTTATGACAGAATGTAATGACTTTTATTCAGAGACCAAAATCATTCAAGAGAGACAAAAGCATTCAAGAGAGACAAAGCGATTGCATGGCAAGTGACGCTGGGGTAAAATGTAAAGTTAACCCTTGGTTCAAAAAATATCTTGCAAATTATCTTTCACAGTCTAAGAATGGAATCACATGGTATCAGACGGTATATTCCTTAAACACTTGGCCACTAGACATTTTTGTCACTGCACATTGACACATGGTGATATTATTACTGCTATGCTTTTTATGGAGAAGGGGGTGGGGGGGTATAATCGAAACTGTTACAATACCTTCTCTATGACTGCCTGTGCAAAACATAGACCCATGACACAGGGTACAGAACAGCATCATCATAGTTGGCCTTCCTGGATAGTGTGATCTGTGATGCACTTTCTAACCTGCTTGGCCATTAAGGAAGGAAGAAAAAGAGAAAGAGAAAGAAGAGAGAAGAGAGGAGAGAGAGAGAGGTCTGCTTGGGACAACAGACTGACAACAGGGGTCAATCTGTACCTACATACTGTCTCTCTCTCCGTAGAGCTTCCCTACCTTCCACCGTGAAATCAAAACAACTGGGTACCAACTGGGCTCCAATGCCAAGGTCCAGCCCTTCATAGCTACTGTCACTTTGGCACAGATTGTCCAGGGAAATACGCAACTACATGAATCCTGAAAAACAGATTAAATGAGCATACCAACTGATCAGGTTTCTGAACATTGGTAATTATTTACACGGTAGTAACATATTGATTAGTGACAGAAGTACTTAGCTACATGAAATGACTTCTAAGATGCTTCAGCACAAACACTAACATTTGAGGAAATGCACCAGAGACAAACTATATCTCTCCTCAGAACCCCCCAGTACAGTAAGACGTTTCTTAAAAAGGAAGGGAGATGTGGGAGGAGCAAATATAGGGGTCTCTCTACAGTCTACACTAAGCATTTCACTACCCCCGCAATAACATCTGCTAAATATGTGTGACCAATAAAATTTGATTTGATTTAAGATTCGTTAGACTTCCTAGATGACCCAAAACTGCTTCAGTAAACAGACCTGGAAAACAGACTTCTGACCAATTATTGGTAGCACTTTATCTTACATTACTATTTCCAGTGGTTTTTACCTAGTATTTACTAGGAAACTAGGTGATAACCATGGGTACTTCATGGTACTTAAAAAAAATAATTAAACACAATTAATAACTACCTGCTGTCGTACATGATGTCCAGTGGTGCTTCTGAACCAACATAATCACCTATACGTGTTTTACAGATGTGGAACTGTACATTAGCATTGCGTCTGGTGTAATTGGTAAATTTCTAAAGGTTACCCTGCCAGACCTGGAGACAGAAAAGACAGAGAGCCGATACATCCAGTCATCAATACAGTGCAGGTATTTAAGGCATCCTCAGACCTCTGTGCTCTCTCAGGCGAGGCCACGGTTCAATATCCACCGCATCGATTTCTATTTTAAGCCCCGGCCACAAAACCTGAAAACATTTCATCTGCTTGATGAAATAATGATTTCAATTTCCTTAATAACTCCCATAAGAGGGGACCTCACAGGACCATTGGTGACCACTGACATGTAGTGGTTTTAACACACTGCTAAAATACACAAGTCACAATGGTTGAACTGAAGGACTGAATTGCAATCCCCAAAGCAATGGTAGTCTATACTGCTACTTGGCTAACTCAAATGACTGTAGTTCAGAAAGACGTGTGAAGAAGCTGTAAACATCTGAGTGAGCACACAGTCAGAGAGTGCAGTTTTGCCCTAGTCATTACAGTATGTGGCTGGATAGCTGTACAATATTTTCATTTGATTCGTAGCATAATGCCAAATGTAATCTTTCCCCAACCCATTATGAGGTTTAAGGCGAGCCATCAGAGAGAATATGGTGTCCGTGAGATAAAAACAGCAGGCTGGACTCTGAGACTCTGTCGATCCTCTCTATGCCCTTAAAGCTCTCTAGCAAGATCAGGGATTGAGTTATCCCCATTGTGAACGAGGGAGACCTTATCTCTGAAACCAATTATTGAGTATTGCTTGAATAGTGTTTTCTAGGGGGGAGACTCACTCTCACACAGCATGCAGACCCAGACCCATTTCAAAAAGCGTAGCAAGGCAAAAGAACAGCGATACCTTTAATTTTATTTAAATTTGACTAGGGATGATATCAAACAAGAAAATACCATAACTCTGTACTTGTCTTCGAAGTATCCTATCCTTGACGGTAGAAAACGCTCTTGAGATTGTTTCTGGCATCTCGTTTGATAAATGAACAAGGCCAGCAGGATTTTTTCTCCAGTGAGAGGAATAGAATACGCTTTTAAGAATACAGTGTATCTAATTCAACGTGATATTGTAATAATAATAATTTGGTGGGGGCTGATATTCGTCCTATTTCACACAAGTACAAGTTTGTACCAATACACGCATGAATTTTAAATGTTTTTTTTTGCATAACCCACTCTCCATGAGACACCCTRGMAGACTGGGGTCATGGCCGGGTTCTACTAGCTCAGCATGATATTAGCTAAAAAAATAAGAGGTGATTTAGGAAGGACCTTTCTGAACTGCAACATACAAGTSCAAGAATCTTATAGAAAGCATKATTTTCAAGATCATCCTTGATGTTGACAATATTACCACCACTTCCATTGATTCATTTGGACTCATAGCCACTCCATTAGGCCTACAGTGCCTTGCGAAAGTATTCACCCCAATTGGCATTTTTCCTATCTTGTTACCTTACAACCTGGAATTAAAATAAATTTTTGGGGGGGTTTGTATCATTTGATTTACAAAACATGCCTACCACTTTGAAGATACAACATATGTTTTATTGTGAAACAAACAAGAAATAAGACAAAAAAACTGAAACTTGGGCGTGCATGACTATTCAGCCTCCCAAAGTCGATACTTTGTAGAGCCATGTTTTGCAGCAATTACAGCTGCAAGTCTCTTGGGATATGTCTCTATAAGCTTGGCACATCTAGCCACCGGGATTTTTTCCCATTCTTCAAGGCAGAATGCTCCAGCTCCTTCAAGATGGATGAGTTCCTGCTGGTGTACAGCAATCTTTAAGTCAAACCATAGATTCTCAATTGGATTGAGGTCTGGGCTTTGACTAGGTCATTCCAAGACATTTAAATGTTACCCCTTAAACCACTCGAGTGTTGCTTTAGCAGTATGCTTAGGGTCATTGTCTTGCTGGAAGGTGAACCTCTGTCCCAGTCTCAAATCTCTGGAAGACTGAAACAGGATTCCCTCAAGAATGTCCCTGTATTTAGCACCATCCATCATTCCTTCAATTCTGACCAGTTTCCCAGTCCCTGCCAATGAAAAACATCCCCCACAATGATGCAGCCACCATCATTCTTCACTGTGAGGATGGTGTTCTCGGGGTGATGAGAGGTGTTGGGTTTGTGCTAGACATAGCGTTTTCCTTGATGGACAAAAATCTCCCTTTTAGTCTCATCTGACCAGAGTACCTTCTTCCATATGTTTGGGGAGTCTGCTTATTTTTTTCTTTAATCCATCCGCGTTGTCAGATTTCAAAAAGGCTTTACGGCGAAAGCACACCATGCGATTATCTGAGGACAGCGCCTCGCACACAAAAGCATTACATACATTTTCAAACCAAGCAGATGCATCACGAAAGTCAGAAATAGCAATAAAATAAATCACTTACCTTTGAAGATATTCATCTGGTTGRAATCACAAGGGTCCCAGCTACATAACAAATGGTCATTTTGTTCGATAAAATCCTTCTTTTTATCCAAAAAAGTATGTTTCAATGGGCTTGACTCAATAATCCACTGGTTGCCCTCTTCAAAGTGCATAGAAAATGAATCTKATTTTCCGGTGAGTACCAATAAACTTCTTCTAAACAAGTCAAACAACGTTCTTAATCAATCCTCAGGTACKCTATTATGTAAATAAATGATACAATTTAAGARGGAGAATAGSGGAGACCAATAGCACTCACCGGAATGCGGTACAAACACTACAGCCAAAATGGGAGCCACTTAGAAAAACACATTTTTCAAAAAACAAGCCTGAAACTCTTTCTAAAGACTGTTGARATCTAGTGGAAGCCCTAGGAACTGCAATCTGGGAGGACTTCCTTTTATATTCCCATTCCCAACCATTGTAATCAGAGGTGAGCTGAAAAGAAATAATTTGTTATAGTCAAGGTCACTATTTTAACAGTTTTGGAAAGTTTAGAGTGTTTTCTATCCAATACTACCAATTATATGCATATCCTAACTTCTGGGCTTGAGTAACAGGCAGTTTACCTTGAGCACCTCATTCACCCAAACTTCTGAATACTGCCCCCTAGCCCAAAGAAGCTAAGCAATGGCATTTTTCTGGCCACTCTTCCGTAAAGCCCAGCTCTGTGGAGTGTACGGCTTAAACTGGTCCTATGGATAGATACTCCAATCTCCACTGTGGAGCTTTGCAGCTCCTTCAGGGTTATCTTTGGTCTCTTTGCTGCCTCACTGATTAATGCCTTCCTTGCCTGGTCCTTGAGTTTTGGTGGGCGGCCCTCTCTTGGCTGGTTTGTTTTGGTGCCATATTCTTCAAAAAAAATTATAATAAATGTAATGGTGCTCGGTGGGATGTTCAAAGTTTCAGATATTTTTTATAACCCAGCCCTGATCTGTACTTCTCCACAACTTTGTCCCTGACCTGTTTGGAGAGTTCCTTGGTCTTCATGGTGCCGCTTGCTTGGTGGTGCCCCTTGCTTAGTGATTTTGCAGACTCTGGGGCCTTTCAGAACAGGTGTATATATACTGAGATCATGTGACACTTAAATTGCACACAGGTGGACTTTAWTTAATTAATTATGTGACTTCTGAAGATAACTTGTTGCACCAGATTTTATTTAGGGACTTCATAGTGTCGGGTTCACCTTAGGGTCATGATAGGGGCTGTACCAAATGTTTGATATGAAGGAATGGGCCAAAATACCAGCAACAGTGTGTGAAAACCTTGTGAAGACTTACAGAAAACGTTTGACCTCTGTCATTGCCAACAAATGGTATATAACAAAGTATTGAGATAAACTTTTGTTATTGACCAAATACTTATTTTCCACCATAATTTGCAAATAAATTCATAAAAAATCCTACAATGTGATTTTCTGGATTMTATTTCCTCATTTTGTCTGTCATAGTTGAAGTGTARCTATGATGAAATTTACAGGCCTCTCTCATCTTTTTAAGTGGGAGAACTTGCACAATTGGTGGCTGACTAAATACTTTTTTGCCCCACTGTATATATATATTTTTTAGGGTGTGTTGGAATAGCATTTTTGTATTTTGTATATATTTCTTTCCTTCCAAATGTATCACTGGCCAATTTGGTACATTTGGGTACATTTGTGTGGGACACCTGGGTGATTTCATGCTCAATGTAATGTAGCTCGCTCATTTTTGAAGTTATCTGTCTAAAACTTTGCTCAGCTATTGTTGCCATCTTATGTTCTTCATTCAAATCATCCACAGCATCCTATCTGTATGTTTGGCTATTCTTGGTCATTTGAAAGATGATGCAGCAACAATAAAAAAAAGGAAAACGTATGTTTATTTCCTTGTATTTTCTTCTACCAGATCTATTGTGTTATATTKTCCTACATTCAATTCACATTTCCACAAAACTCAGAGTTTTTCCTTTCAAATGATACCAAGAATATACATATCCTTGCTTCTGGGCCTAAGCTACAGGCAGTTAGATTAGGGTATGTCTTTAGGTGGAAATTGAGAAGAAGGGGGGGTACCCCAAAGAAGTTAAGCAGAAGTTTATCTAAAGTTCCATGCATAACACTTGTATTTTCATCAACATTTATGATGAGTATTTCTGTAAATTGATGTGGCTCTCAGCAAAATCACAGGATATTTTGGAAGCAAAACATTACTGAACTTAACGCGCCAATGTAAACTGATATTGTGTAACATGAAGTCCTATGAGTGTCATTTGATGAAGATCATCAAAGGTTAGTGATTCATTTTATCTCTTTCTGCGACTCCTCTCTTTGGCTGGAAAAATGGCTGTGTTTTTCTGTGACTAGGTARTGACCTAACATAATCGTTTGGTGTGCTTTCGTCATAAAGCCTTTTTGAAATRGGACACTGTGGCTGGATTTACAACAAGTGTATCTTTAAAATTATGTAAAATACTTGTATGTTTGAGGAATTTTAATTATGGGATGTCTGTTGTTTTGAATTTGGCGCCTGTGGGGTTTTATAAAGGTTTTTTGACATGCTTAACTAACTATAAGCTAGTAGGGCTTCTTATGCATTAAAGTTTGAATTGCTGACTCTTGTGAACCTGCATTTTCCATTGTTCTCACTTTTACCAGTGCTCAGGGCCTAACCATGAATATCAGCCTGAAATGTGTGTGTATGAAATATGTGTGTGTATGCAACAAAGTATCAGTAGTGTGGGCGCTGTACTGWGTGACCGAGACTGTGCTAATCTTAGGGAGACACAGGAGGGGGTGAATCAGGAGACTGCTGACTGTGGTGTACAATGGACAATAACAGATAAGCTATACACACGAAGAACATATGTGAGGTTCTGAGTAATACTATAACACACGTGATTGAATATTAGCAACTGTATTACATGTGATTGAATAKTATAACAAACGTGATTAGTAACTGTATTAAATGTGATTGAATATTAGCTAACTGTTGGCCTGGGCGCCTGGGTGTCTGTGTGTGTGTGCTGGAAGTAATAGTTATGTAACGGGTGTCGTCTTCCTCTTCCTCGGACGAGGAGAGGAGAGAAGGATCGGTAGACCAATGCGCAGCGAGGTGTGATGACATAATGATTTATTGAAAAGACAGACGAACACTGACACGAACTATACTTAGAAATACAAAATAACAAACGGACAACGTAGACGAAACCTGAACATGGAACTTACATAAAAGACACGAAGAACTCACGAGCAGGAAACAGACTACATAAACGAAATAACACGCCGAAACAATCCCGTGTGGTGCGCAGACA
>NC_036838.1:1328887-1330820 GCF_002910315.2 Salvelinus sp. IW2-2015 | reverse complement strand
GTTTCCCACTCCAAAAGGACCTTTTGTCCACCTAGCTATGGATTTCATAGACATGGTAGAGCGAAAAGAAAGAAAGAGATACTGCCTGGTGATAATTGACAGGTATACCAGGTGGTTGGAACCATCCCACCACCAACTGCGTTGCGCAAACAGTTGCAAAATTGCTAGTTAGGGAAATTATACTCYGGTTCGGAGTGCCTGAGGTTTGTCTGCAGACAATGGGATCCATCTCATAGGAAATGTGGTTACCCAAGTGGCCAAAATGATGGGTGTTGACCAGACGTTTGTGTCCATCTATCACCCGCGGAGTAACAGGAGTTTCTGAGAGGGCTAATCAGACCCTGAAAGGCTCCCTTGCCAAACTATGCAATTCCACAGGAATGACATGGGTAGAGGGATTACTTCTTGTCCTCATGAAAATGTGCAGCATCCTTAACAAAGGTATTGAGTGTAAACCTTATGAAATTTTAACAAGACGACCAATGAACACCTCAGGGGTGAGACCTATGACTGACCGAAAGATAGACATAACGTGACTGTCTTGAGTACATGAAGGAACTAACTTCTGTTGTAAATTTTCTCCAATTTCACACTAGGAAAGCAGCAGAACCAATCCCAGGTGAGGATACAGATGCTCTGACCATCTGTGTAGGAGACTGGGTGAAACTACGAGTCCATAAAAGAAAATGGAACCAACCACGATGGATGGGTCCGTTCCAGGTAACCATGGGAACACCAACAGCCCTGCGGGTAGTGGAGAGGTCTGGCTGGCATCATCTCTCCCACTGTAAGCATCTCCCAGAGTGGAAGCCATGGCTGAGCGAATGGAGGGAGGGAGAGAGTGCCCCGAGAACATGTGAAGGAGGAAGAAGGTCCGAGCCAAAGGACAGAAGCAGAGGGCCCAGACCAAACGGCCGGAAAGAAAGATGAAAAAGAAGGCTCTAGCCAAAGAGCAGAAGAAGGYGTCATCATTTCACACTCACACTCAGGTTCTATAATTAGGAAACAGAAACTAAGCTGGGCCTGGTGGTTTGTTTTCCCCATCATCCTTTCCATGGGTCTCCTTGTTGGCGCAGCCACAGGACKCGCTGGGGYATCTGAGGAAAACAACAAATGGATACAAATGGTGAGAAAAATTGGGAATCAGACTAAGAGGCCAGGAACCCAGATTTTAGTATTTAGAAAGCCTACATCAACTACTGAGCTGTTCGGGAGTCAGGTTGAGCCTATGAGAAGGACGGAGTTTGAATGTGGGTTTTTATACTTTATACAGAGAGGAAATGAGAAAAAAACCTACTAGGAGAAGGGAGACCCAGGACTGTTCTTTGGGAAAAGAACTGAGAGGTTAGCCGGGGATCATGGGGCACATGTATGTTGGGGTGGTCACAAGAAGGGAGCAAACTTACCTAATGTGGTAGAAGGAAGCAGGTAGATCCCTCGATGGCCTAGAACTCACCTCAGGAGAGGTGAGTCAGTCTTCACGGTAAGAACTATCCACTCTGTGCGGTGTAATTATCCCAGCAGGCACCCATGGATAGAATTGTTAGGAAATGGAAGCTTGAGTATCATTCCCATACTGACATCCCTAAGCCCGAAGTTAACCCCTGCGTCTTTGTAATAATGGAAAGGAAGAAATGGGAGATACTAGAGCTTGTTCTGTATATATGGGTCAACTGAGAGAAGAGTATAGTGATAGGAGAAACTATGCTAAAGGGGATTTTAGTGTGTTAGACTTACAGCAACAGGTGACAGGTGTAAACATTTCCAGTATAGACGAAGTGAGACTTGGTGCATTCTGGTTTCTCAAAAGCTCCAGGGGTTATTCAGAGTCGTGTGGTTCTTCCAGGATTGCACGAGAGGAGAGTATAGACAGACTCACCCCGAACCCCACAGCATTCCCAGAACCTCAGAAGTCTCGTCTCTGTCCCTGGGA
>NC_036838.1:1323942-1328037 GCF_002910315.2 Salvelinus sp. IW2-2015 | reverse complement strand
CTGGAGGATTTGCCTAATCTATTTGATTTCAGATGAGAATATTATGATTGAAGCTGTGAGACTAATTAGTCTCAAAGGGGGAAATGTCGGGTTCACCTTGAGGTCATGATAGGGGCTGCACCAAATGTMTGATGTATTATAATAATTGATTATGCTTATGTTGTATTAATAGAAGGGGAGGGGTTATAATACCCCTCCCCCCTTACATGTATAGGGTCCTAGACTACAGATTAACAATATATATATATATATATATATATTAATTATAAAGGTTTAATATTGTTCCACATTCTTTTCTAGTCTCTGCGTCTTATAAAGAAACGGTCTGAGAAATGTGTAACTGTGAGACAGAACTCTGCAGGGAATTGTAAGAGATAAGAAACTAGTCAGACAATCCACTGTAAATCAACTTGGGGAGTGGACATTTACTGCTGAGCCTTTAGATAACACTGAAACGTATGTTTATATAGCTGTGTAGGCATGGGTTTGGTCTCATGAGTAGAAGGTAATGACGTAGGTAGTGACATCACTAAGATATGTGACTGCAGGCATAATAAAACAACTCGGACTCGGATTCTATTTTGCAGAACTTACTCGGAAACATGCGTGCTATGTTCCTGTTGTCAACTTCTGTCTGCAATTGCATTAATAAAGTTTTTGGATGATTTTATTAAAGATATTGTCTGAATGCTAATTTCACCAATGAGCCAATGATTGACAAGGAACAAGGAACGAACCCCAACAATAGCAAAGGGGGTGAATACATAAGTACGCACCACTTTTCCATTTTCCATTTTTTGCTATTTATTTTGAAACAAGTAATTTTTTTCATTTCACTTCACCAATTTGTACTATTTTGTGTATGTCCATTACACGAAAGCCAAATAAATATTACAGGTTGTAATGCAACAAAATAGGAAAAACGCCAAGGGGGGAATACTTTTGCAAGGCACTGTACATCATATAAGACATGGAGAGGGCTTGACTATAGGTACAAACTGAATGGGTACTGGGGACTGAACAGTATSCGGGCTGATCTGCGTTGGGACTATTTTAGGAAGAGGGAGGAAAATTTGATTTCTATTTTTTTAATGAGTCCCCTGTCAACGGTTATCTAATGATGAAGCGCCTGTCTCGGTCTCTTGGTTTTAAAATATTTAGATTAACCATTTAGATTTTAACCATTCACCTCACACAACTCTAAACTAGGCTTATCCTCAGGCCTACAGAGGGGGAGGAGATMAAACATGAAAGACCAGGAAAATCACAACTACTTCGTACCGAGATGAATGGGAGCAGAGAGGGCCGATCTGACAGAAACAGAGAGTGAGTTTAAGGGCACAGGGCGAGACCCAGATGCAGACACAGAAGGCAGATGGTTTGAGTCTCTGATATTTATTATAATCCAAGGGGCAGGCAAGCAAATGGTCGTGGACAGGCAAAATTTCATAAACAAGGTCAGAGTCCAGGAGCGTACAGAGTGGCAGACAGGCGAGGTCAGGAGGGGGGGTTCAGAGTCAAGGCAGGCAAGGGTAATACCAGGAGGACTAGCAAAAGAGAGACAGAAAAAGCAGGAGCACAGAAAAACACCAGCTGGTTGACTTGACAAGACAAGACGAACTGGCAACAGACAAACAGGGAAACCGGAATAAATACCAGGGACTCATGGGGAAATGGGTGACACTGGAGGTGGGTGGAGACAATCACAAAGACTGGTGAAACAGATCAGGTGCATGACAGCGAGCGATCAGAGAGAGATGATCTTTGTCTCTGTAGAGTAGAGAGCTGCCCGCCAGGCAAACCTGCAGCCCGTTGAGTCGTAGAATTTGACCTCATTAGTTCTAGTCTGACTTTTAAATGAGCCAAGTTGCCGTAATTCGAAGAACACGGCCTGTGCCAAACAATCAATGTGGAGGTGTTCAGCAAGAACTCCAGGGGGAGCTTGTGTCTGTATGATAATTTAGGAAAGGAGAAGTAGCATGAGGAGGTCAGACGAGGAAGAAGAAGAGGAAATACAAAGAAAAGAAAGAGGATGACCACGTGCAAGGGATTATAATTTTTCTTATTCCCGCACTGTTTGAGTTCTTTAATTGTAGCCCTGTGAGAACCGGTCTTAAAATACTCTCGCCTATCAAATGTCTAGTGATACAGCCATCGCAGCGCAAAAAGAAAAAAGAAAGAAAACTGGCAGATATAACTGTAATATGGCAGCAACTGGAAAGAACGGGGGTTAACAAACTCCCTCCCCCACCCCTCCACCACTCTGAATAAAAAAGCTACAAACTGATGGGGGAAAATACAAACTTTTCAAGCCAGGGCAAAAGTACCATCAACCGCATTATAAAATCATCAAGTCCTTGATTTGCCTTAGACAACATGGTGGCAAAATGAAAGCCTGATCCAACGCAGCTCATGAACCACTTGCTATTCGCCTAATACTCTGTTTAATTGCTCATTATTTTTGGGTGATTATTCCATTTGAATTAAATTTCAAGCGCTAATCAGTGTGGGGAGTCATTAGAATGCCACCATTGTTAGTCTCTGTGTGACTTGCACTGCTGAGCATGATGGGCTTAGAAAATGTCCACTGAGGTGACTGGACTGGAGTAATCATGCTGGCTTGCCTCTGAAGCTATGCAGAGCTGGTCCTGGTCGGTCCCTGGATTGGAGACCAGATTGCTGTTGGAAGGCCAGTAGGGCACTCTTTCCTGTGGTGTAGAAGATCCAATGCCCCAGGGCAGTGATTGGTGACATTGCCCTGTGTAAGGTGCAGTCTTTCAAATGGGACAATAAACTGGTGTTCTGACTCTCTCACTAAAAGATCGCCATGGCACTTGATTATAAGAATAGGGGTGGTTGCTAAATTCACATCTGACCCCTCATACTATCATGGCACTAATATCCCCTCCTCCCCCCTGGTAACTATTCCCCAGGTCCGTTGCTGTATAAGAATGTGTTTGTCAGTCAAAGGTCTGTTGTTCAAATGAACTCCCTATGAAGTGCACTGCTTTGGACCGAGATCATAGCCTTTGGGCCGTGGTCCAAAAGTAAGGTGCACTATATAGGGGAATAGGTGACAATTTCAGAAGCACAGAAGGGACCCATGAGCAGTGAGCAACAACACAAATTAAAAGAAACATTCTTGCCCACTGCGGCAAGTTCGTGCTAACTCATAACACAGTGTGATTTCTCTTGAAAAAAAAAGCTTGATAACTTGCCAGATGGTTTTACGATTCCAAAAATTTCCTTAGAATCTTATACATACATGAAATGGCATTCAGTGTTCTGGTGAGCAGCAGGAATGAAGTTATATGACATTATCACAGCCTGGCAGACCTTTGAGAAACGATATTCCTCAAGTTGGGGAGATTATTTTAGTCAATAAGTGCAAATCGCGAGTGGGCCCAAAAACATAATGGGAGGGGAGTCCAAAGACTAAACAATGTGGCAGTCCAGCAGGAGATCTGCATGAGAAGAGGCACACTAACACTACTGTAAAGAAAGGTTGAGGCGTAACCGCTAGCCGATTGTCACAGCCCAAAAAACAGTGCTAACTTTGGCTTCGGTATATTATAGGTCTCATTTAGTTCCACTTGAATGTAGGCTCTATGCAGGCCCTTCAGAACCACGAGATGCAGCAGATCACATTGTTATTTTCCAAAGTCTTGACAGAAAGTGGTGGTTTCTACAAAAGTATCACATAATAGTACATACTCTAGTGGCATTTAATGTATGGAAGTTTCACAGATGTTTTTGAAAATTTTTGTAAGGGCTTTAATTTCCTCACTAATGTGCAATCTAATGTCAACCTACTCATTCACATGAAGGTTTAGTCCTTCACATCTTCGCTTCCAAACTAGGCTTGTTTGTCTACAGAGCAGATTGAAAATGAAAGAGCAAGGCTGCTAGTTTCCACTCTGGTATGGCCAATTGCTGCACGCACGCTAGTTGAAGACTGAGTGTTTCTGCCCAGAATGGAGGCCCACTATTGCCAGACTGAGAGGCAAAGCATGCCAGCCTTGTCTTTACACCCACGCGCAATAATACAAATTGGTATTTTAAAGGGACAGATGGATCTTGGAGAAACAGTGTTTA
>NC_036838.1:1313736-1323917 GCF_002910315.2 Salvelinus sp. IW2-2015 | reverse complement strand
GTGAGCGTCTGCACCACCGTGCGCCCTGTCCTCATGCGCGTTTCTTCACATACCTGTATGATGGCATGGTCAAGTTTGACACTAGATCTTATGCGCATAACACCACCGTGTCCAATAAGCCTCATAGCTCTCGGATCCTTTGAGTAGTGACACAATAAGTCCATGTATCGTTTGCAGAGAGCCGCTAAGGGAAAGATTGTCCACGGCACACATACACCTTCGACTGAGGATCCCCGGGCAGATAGTCACAGGTGGCTACGAGCAGATGGGGGTTCCCAAAATCTCCATTACAGCCCTGAGACCTGAGGAGAGAGCGGAGGAGACTGGCGCGAGTGCAATATGGCCAGCTGATAGTATTTTTCCTACCTGGCCGTCGTAACAGTTTGACCATCTGTGCGCATGTGTCGACCCTCCAGAAGAGCTCTGAAAAATAATTAAAGGCAAAAACTAAAATGGGCTGCTTTGACCGACAGAGAGAGGGGCGACAAAAAGTGTATTTCGAGAAGGAGGATATGTTTATGCATCTGTAAAGAGTGGCACCCAAGCAACTGCAGGGACTCCAAAAGGCCTGCTCGCTGCTGAAATTTGGGTGATAAATGAATGAGATGTTTCCACACACACACACCTATCGAGCTCCAGTCAGCTAGCACAAAGATATTTGTATAGTACTGTTAGACCGCGGCAATGCAGCTGGCCTGACGCTTCGCCTGGCTGAAAGCGCAATTATTGTCTGTTTCTCAGATTGTGATTCTCAGTTGAACGCGTGGCTTAATGGCCACATCTTTCCCGTCCACCTCTGATTACAGAGAGGAAGACAGATTATGATAAAAACAAGTACAATGAAGAGGAGTACAGGACAGAGTTCAGATGAGGGGATAGAGTAGAAAAAAAATTGTAGACAGAGTGGACGAGAGCGAAAAGAACAGATGAGCCAAGAAGCGCGGGGAGACACTGGCCAAAGAATATGAGAAAGAGAGGGCGAGGAGAACCTCCTTTCCGCGGTGGCCCCCTCCCCCGAGCGGCACCAGGTGGCTGAAGCCTTGCGCACATGGAAGAATGCATGACGGCCTCCGAGCGCGCCTCGGCCATTCTGTTCCCCACCATGCACACGGCAACAGGGCTGGACGCCAAGGCGAGGACACAAGGGCTGCTGGTACAGCTACCGAGCCATTGTTCATAATGTCATCGATCAAATCTACACAGATGATATAAAACAGTTGAAATTGCTCACAGCTACCCGCTTGATCAAAGGGAGAAATGCCGATGCCATTTTTCAAGCAATTATTCCCGCATAAAAATTACCTGTTGAAGTCCGTCGCCCAATCTGCCGGGCCAAAAATAATATGTTATACTCGCGAGATCGTAATAATGAGATTGTTCGTGAGTAACTTGCTGTTAATTTAGAATACTTTTTCATATAAATCAGCTCAAAAGATCTACAGGTTTGCTGCCAATAAGGCGTAAATTCCCGTCGTTGAGTGTGTTGCAAAGTCGAAGTGAAATGACGTCCTCAGAGGTGACGCCGTCATAGTGTGGGTCACGCATACGTTGACGTTTTTAGCACTGGTTCTTCGTTCTTCTTTTTTCTAATGAAATGGACATGCTCCTGATGTGGCCTGATATTAGTTTTAATTCGTAGGTTACTCCATCTATATAATATGTTAATTTGCCGTAGACTGGTCAGTCCTAGGAACTGCCGTTCATGACATTATCGCGGGGGATCTGCATCGGATGACGAAGAACAGTGTCGTTCGCGCTTCTCGTAGGGAGGAGTATTTGACCTCTTCTATTAATTCTAACCATATAATCTATTACTGCTATATTATCTTACTTGGAATGACATGATACATCGTTCATTGACGGTGTAGGCACGGAGACCTACCTATGATGCTGTCACAGGCTGATTGATAGATTGTCGGATCCCCTTTTTCCAGTATCTTGGGGGTCATCTAATTGCGCTGCACTGACTATTCAATCAATAAATCATTCTCCATGCATGGAACAATCAAATAAGATTGGCAAATCCCCAGATCCATTGGTTGAATCAGGGCAAAAATGAACTTCTATTAGCACTGGTATAATGTCTGGGGTGTGGGGCGGGGTGATGAGTCTTCTGATTACCTCTTCCTCCTCTCCTCTTGGGAGAGGGGAACGAACTTTACACGATTAAATTAACCTTAGGGATCATGAGAAACAGAAAATGCACAGTCTCACATTCAGACCAGATTTTGATATCATTCCACAACATCATCCTCATCAATTGCAGAGCAGTATACGTTTAATTTTCTTAACAAATATAACAGAACCAATACACTAACGCAGAAACCCTACAATTAACGGTCACTAAGGTAAACAGGTCAACTATTGCCATTGCATTCCAAATTTAGGCATTAAACAGTCCAATCAAGTGATTTTGAGTCAAATCACCGATTTTTCCGATTTGGTGAGAGAGTTAGTTTACTTCAGATAAGCAATCTTTCAATATCGCAGTCATATCGCTCAGAGGAGCAGTGAGGCAGCAAACACAATTCTTCCAGGATAATAATACCTATACGTTACCCAGTGTCCTCCTTCCTCCCAAAGATAATCTAAAGCAACCTCATGGGCGGCTGGACGACTGCTTTTCAGATTCTTGGAACATCTACATGAGAGTTTGACGTAAATCTCGACATTCATTAATTCTATGTGGCCGTTGTATGCCGTTAGGATAAATATGACTTTCTCACCACTTCTCTAGCTGAACGCCACACCGGAGGGGTAATGATTGCACAATACCAAAAATTCCTACCCTGGTGTCATAGACATGACCATAGGCTTCACTTAATTGGTTAGGGATGAGTGTTTGGACGCTGCAGTTCCCAGAGTTGGTTTACTCACTGTCCTATTGAACAAGATTGATCGACCGGGAATTCTTAACATGTACATTTCTGGTTTTCTCCTAAAAACAACGACGGCTGCCCACATCCAGGAGCTAAAGTAGTAGCTTACCCTTGTCACTGGCATACGCTACATCCATCAAAAGGTGCCTCCATGCTTTTCGTCATATACTGGCAAAGTGTTTGACGACCTTCACCTGTGCTTGTATAAGTCTAACACCTAAAATCCCCTTTAGCCACGTTTCTCCTATCACTTACCGTTTCTTCCGGTACCCATATTATCAGGAAAACAAGCTTCTAGGGTATCTTCCCATTTCTTCCTCCATTATACAAGAACGCAGGGTTAAACTTGGCGCTAGGGATGTCAGTATGGAATGATACTCAGCTTCCATTCCTAAACAATTCTATCCTGGTGCTGCTGGGGCATAATTACACACATCAGAGTGGATAGTTTCTTACCGTGAAGACTGAGTCAACCTCTCCTTGAGGGTGATTCTTAGGCCATTAGAGGGATTACTACCTTGCTACTCATACTCACATACAGTAAGTTGCTCCCTTCATTGTAGACCACCTAGCTACATGTGCCCCATGATCCCCGGCTAACGTCTCAGTTATTGCCCAATAGAACAGTGCCTGGGTCTCCCTTCTCTAGTAGGTTGTTTCTTCATTTTCCCTCTCTGTATAAATGTATAAAAACCCACATGCAAACTCCGTCGCTTTTCATAGGCTCAACCTACTCCCGAACAGCTCAGTAGTTGATGTAGGCTCTTTCTAAATACTAAAATCTGGGTTCTCATGAGCCTCCTTAGTCTGATTCCAATTTTTCCTCCAACATATTTGTATCCTTCTTGTTTGGTTTTCCTCAGATCCTCACGGTGTCTGTTGGGCTGTGCCGGAATAAGGGACCACCATGGAAAAGGGATGTGGAGAACAACCACCAGGCCCAGTATCTGTTCTGTATTCCTAAATTAAGAACCTGAGTGTGATTGTGATATATGAAATGAATGTCTTCTGCTGTCTCTTTGGTTAGAGGCCTTCTTTTTCATACTTTCTGTCCGTGCCGTTTTTGTGTGCTCTGTGGGCCCTCTTGCTTCTGTCCTTGGCTCGACCTTCTCCTCCTTCACATCTGTTCTCGGCGCACTTCTCTCCCTCCCCAGGCGCTCAGCCATGGCTTCCACTCTGGAGATGCTTACAGTGGGAGAGATGATGCCAGCCAGACCGTCTCACTTCCCGCAGGCTGTGGGTGTTCCCATGGTTACCGAAACGGACCCACTCCATCGTGGTTGGTTCCACTCTTTCTTTTATGGACTCAGTAGTTGACCGCAGTCTCCTACACAGCTTGGTCAGAAGCATGTATCCTCACCTGCGGAATGTGGTTCTGCTGCTTCCTAGGTTGTGAAAATTGGAGGAAAATTTACAACAGAAGTTAGTTCCGTCATGTACTCAAGACATGTCACGTTAGTTAGCTCTATCTTTCGGTCAGTCATAGCGTCCTGACACCTCTCCTGGAGGTTGTTTCATTCTGGATCGTCTTTGTTAAAATTTCCATAAGGTTTACACTCAATATTACGCGTTATGCTGTTAAGGAATGACCTGCCACAATTTTCTGAGGAATCAGAGAAGTTTAAATCACATCTGAACCATTGTACATCTTCCTGTTGGATTGCTTATTAGTTGTGGGCAGGGAGCCTTATTCAGGCTATCTGATTAGCCCTCTCAACCCTGTTACTCCGGGTGATAGATTGGAACAAAAACGTCTGGTTCAATGAACTCCATCTGGTGGTATCGGCGGGTCTGCTAAGAATACATACCTGTTCTCATATCCCGAGCTATTCAAATTTCCATGGTATCTATATATGATAGTGGTAGTCGGGCCCCCCGCCCCCTGGTTAGCATCCTTTATACGTATACACATTCGGACTCGGATATTAACCATCATTACCAATAGTGTAGTGAGGCTGGTAAGATGCCATAGTAGTAACCCAAATTGTGGAATATAATAGTGATGAGTTGTAGTGAGATGGGTAGATTATAGTACAGAAATTCGTGGAATAATAATGATATTTTATACAGTGGTAGGCGGGTTGGCTACGAACCTGTTAATAGTATAATTTAATAAATATAATAATGATAGTTGGTATGGTTGGTAGATGTATGTTCTTTATGAAATATAATATGATATATGTTAGTGGGATGGTAGATGTAATAGTATACGATTGTGTGATACATAGATATGATAGGTGTAGTGAGCTGGTAGAGTAGTATGAATTTTGTGGATTATAATATATTTTATAGTGGTAGGGGGTTTGGTAGAATGTCACTAGTTAATTTCATAAATATAATATTATAGTGGTAGTGGTTGGTAGATGTAAGTATATTTATAAACTATACAATGATAAGTGGGTAAGTGGGGTGGTTGATGTTAATAAGTCTACTTTAATGGCATAAATCCTGATAGGGTAAGATGATGGTAGAATGTATAGTATATTTGAAGGTAATAATCGATGATAGATGGTAGTGGGTTGGAGATGGTATAGTATAGATTTATGAATATAATATGATAGTGGTAGTGGCCAATGGTAGACTGTACTAGTATACATATTATGGATTCATAATATGATAGTGGGTAAGTGGGTGAATAGTATGTCATAGTAATACAATTATGGTCTAATAGATAGTGGTAGTGGGAGTGGTAACAGTCTAGTATAATTTATAAATACTATGATAATGGTATCGGGAGGTAGATGTATATGGATATTATGGATATAATATGATAGTGGTAGTGAAGGTGATAGAAGATGTATAGTATAATCCATGGATATAATATGAAGTGGTAGTGGGGTCTTGTAGATGAGTATTATTTATGGTATATAATATGATAGTGGTTTTGTGTCGGTTGATGTATAGTATAAACGTAATGGATATATTATATAGTGGTAGTGGGTGGTAGATGTATAGTGATTAATTATAGGATATATTGATAGTGCGTCGTCGGGGTGTAGATGTATAGCTATTCTTATTATATGGATAATACCCATGCTCCGACCTAGTGCCGGTTTTTGTGGTCGGTTGATCGCTCATACGTATACCCCCCCCCAGTTTATGCGATTAATTGATAGTTGTAGTATGCGTAGACTGTATACCGTATCCCCCCCGGCCCGCCGTGGCCCGCCCCCCTACACCCCCGCCCCCACATCCCTCCCCCGCCCACCACTCTTGTCTCCCCATGTCGTCACTCGTCACGTACGCCCACTGTGTTGCGTATTTATTGATTATGCTTATGTTGATTATAGAAGGGGAGGGGTTATAATCCCCCTCCTCCTTCATGTATAGGGTCCTAGACTAAGAATTAACATATATATATATATAATATTAATTATAAAGGTTTAATATTGTTCACATTCTTTTCTAGTCTCTGCGTCTTATAAAGAAAACGGTCTGAGAAATGTGTAATGTGAGAACGAACTACTGCAGGGAAATTGTAATATGAAAACTAGTCAGACAACCACTGTAATCAACTTGGGGAGTGGACATCTTACTGCTGAGCCTTTAGATTAACACTGAAACGTATGTTTATAATAGCTGTGTAGGCATGGGTTTGGTCTCATGAGTAGAAGTAATGACGTAGGTAGTGACATCACTAAGATATGTGACTGCAAGGCATAATAAAACACTCGGACTCGATTCTATTTTGCAGACACTTACTCGGAAACATGCGTGCTATGTTTCCTGTTGTCAACTTCTGTCTGCAATTGCATTAATAAAGTTTTTGGATGATTTTATTAAAGATATTGTCTGAATGCTAATTTCACACATGAGCCAATGATTGACAAGGAACAAGGAACGAACCCCAACAATAGCAAAGGGGGTGAATACATAAGTACGCACCAACTTTTCCATTTTCCATTTTTGCTATTTATTTTTGAAACAAGTAATTTTTTTCATTTAACATCACCAATTTTGTACTATTTTTGTGTATGTCCATTACACGAAAGCCAAATAAATATTACAGGTTGTAATGCAACAAAATAGGAAAAAACGCCAAGGGGGGAATACTTTTGCAAGGCACTGTACATCATTAAGACATGGAGAGGGCTTGACTATAGGTACAAACTGAATGGGTAACTGGGGACTGAACAGTATCCGGGCTGATCTGCGTTGGGACATATTTTAGGAAGAGGGAGGAAAATTTCTATTTTTTTTTGAGCTACCCTGTCAGCGGTTATCTATTGATGAAGGCCTGTCTCTGGTCTCTTGGTTTTTAAAATATTTAGATTAACCATTTAGATTTTAAACCATTCACCTCACACAACTCAAACTAGGCTTATCCTCAGGCTACAGAGGGGAGGGAGATTAAAGCATGAAGATAAACATGAAAGACCAGGAAAATCACAACTACTTCGTACCGAGATGAATGGGAGCAGAGAGGGCCGATCTGACAGAAACAGAGAGTGAGTTTAAGGGCACAGGGCGAGACCCAGATGCAGACACAGAAGGCAGATGGTTTGAGTCTCTGATATTTATTATAATCCAAGGGGCAGGCAAGCAAATGGTCGTGGACCGGCAAAATTTCATAAACAAAGTCAGAGTCCAGGAGGTACAGAGTGGCAGACAGGCTCGAGGTCAGGCAGGGGGGTTCAGAGTCAAGGCAGGCAAGGGTAAAAACCAGGAGGACTAGCAAAAGAGAGACAAGAAAAAGCAGGAGCACAGAAAAACACGCTGGTTGACTTGACAAGACAAGACGAACTGGCAACAGACAAACAGGGAACACCYGAATAAATACCCAGGGACTCATGGGGAAAATGGGTGACACCTGGAGGTGGGTGGAGACAATCACAAAGACTGGTGAAACAGATCAGGGCATGACAGCGAGCGATACAGAGAGATGATCTTTCTCTGTAGAGTAGAGAGCTGCAGCCCAGGCCAAACCTGCAGCCCAGTTGAGTCGTAGAATTTGACACATCCATTAGTCTAGTCTGACTTTTAATGAGCCAAGTTGCCGTAATTCGAAAGAACACGGCCTGTGCCAAACAATCAATGTGGAGAGTGTTCAGTCAAAACTCCAAGGGGAGCTTGTGTCTGTATGATTATTTTAGGAAAGGAGAAGTAGCATGAGGAGGTCAGACAGAGGGAAAGAAAGAAGAGAAAATACAAAGAAAGAAAGAGAGGATGACCCACGTGCAAGGGAAATTATATTTTCTTATTCTCCGCCACTGTTGAGTTCTTTAATTGTAGCCCTGTGAGAACCGTCTTAAAATACTCTCGCCTATCAATGTCTAGTGATACAGCCATCGCAGCGCAAAAAGAAAAAAGAAAAGAAAACTGGCAGATATACTGTAATATGCAGCAACMGGAAAGAACAGGGGGTTAAACAACTCCCTCCCACCCCTCCACCACTCTGAATAAAAAAGCTACAAACTGATGGGGGAAAAATACAAACTTTTCAAGCCAGGGCAAAAGTAACCATCAACCGCATTATAAAATCATCAAGTCCTTGATTTGCCTTAGAACATGGTGCAAAATGAAAGCCTGATCCAACGCAGCTCATGAACCACTTGCTATTCGCCTAATACTCTGTTTAATTGCTCATTATTTTTGGTGATTATTCCATTTGAATTAAATTYTCAKGCTAATCAGTGTGGGGAGTCATTAGAATGCCCATTGTTAGTCCTCTGTGTGCACTTGCACTGCTGAGCATGACTGGCATTAGAAAATGTCCACTGAGGTGACTGACTGAGTAATCATGCTGGCTTGCCTCTGAAGCTATGCAGAGCTGGTCCTGGTCGGTCCCTGGATTGGAGACCAGATGCTGTTGGAAGGCAGGTAAGGGCACTCTTTCCTGGTGGGTGTAGAAAGATCCCAATGGCCCCAGGGCAAGTGATTGGTGACATTGCCCTGTGTAAGGTGCAGTCTTTCAAATGGGACAATAAACTGGTGTTCTGACTCTCTCACTAAAAGATCGCCTGGCACTTGATTATAAGAATAGGGGTGGTTGCTAAATTCACATCTGACCCCTCATACTATCATGGCACTAATATCCCCTCCTCCCCCCTGGTAACTATTCCCCAGGTCGTTGCTTTTTGTAAATCAAGAATGTGTTTGTCAGTCAAAGGTGCTGTGTGTTCAAGATGACTCCCTATGGAAGTGGCTACTGCTTTGTGAACCAGAATATTTTCCTTTGGGGTCCTGGTCAACAAGTTTAGTGCACTATATAAGGGATAGGTGACAATTTCAGAAGCCAAAGGGACCATCGACAGGAGTCAACAAACAAATTAAAAGAAACAATTTGTGCCACTTGCGGCCAAGTTCGTGCTAACATTTAAACAGTGTGATTGTTCTCTTGAAAAAGAAGTCTTTGATAACTTGCCAAGATGGGTCTTTACAGATTTCCAAAAAGTTTCCTTAGAATCTTTATGACGTATACATAATGTGCATTCAGTGTTCTGTGACGCACGGATTGAAGTGTATATGGCACATTTAATCACAGCGCTGGTCACGACCTTTGAGAATAGATATTTCTCAAGTGGGGAGATTGATTTTAGGTTCAATAGTGCGAAATCGGCAGTGGTCGCTCCAAAGTCTAAGTAGGGAGGTGTGAGTCATGAGCTAAACGATATGTGGTGCAGTGCCCAGGAGATCTGATGAAGAGCGCAGCTACTAACATCGCTACTGTAGAAGGACGGCTAGACCGCTAGCTTCGGATTGTCTACGCAAAGACAGTTGCGTAACTTTCTGGCTCGGTATATCTCTATAGGCTTTCTAGTTGTCACTTGAATGTTAGGCTTCGTTATGCAGCCTTTCAGCAACCAATGAGTGCAGGGCGAGTACATTGTTTATTTTCCACAAGTCTTGACAGAAAAGGGTGTGGTTTCTCAACAAGTATTTCCCGCATAAAGTACCAGTACTCTTAGTCATTTATGATGAGAAAGTTCACACGATGTGTTTTGAAATTTCTTGTACAGGGTTTATATTATTCACGCTAATGCTAATCTAATGTCAAATACTCCATTCACTTATGAGGTTTATCCCTTCAATTTCGCTTCAAATCTAGGCTTGTTTGTCTACAGAGCAAGATTGAAAACTCAAAGAGCAAGGCTGCTCATGTTTCCACTCTGGTATGGCCTATACTTGCTGAGCACTTGTGTATGAATTACTGAGGTGTTTTTCTGCCTGCAGAATGGAGGCCACTATTGTCCAGACTGAGAGGCAAAGCATGCGTTCAGCCTTGCTTTAGCACCCACGCGCATTATAATACAAATTGGTTATTTTTAAAGGACAGAAGTGGATCCTTGGAAACAGTGTTTA
>NC_036838.1:1310494-1313166 GCF_002910315.2 Salvelinus sp. IW2-2015 | reverse complement strand
TGTATCAGACTGATGGCAACAATGTCAGACTGATGACAACAATAGACGATGACAACAATAGACTGATGACAACAATGGCAGACTAATGACAACAATGGCAGATTGATGACAGCAATGGCAGACTGATCACAACAATGTCTAACATAGAATATGGTTGGCTTATAAAATGTGACAATATGTTTTTTTCCCAATGTTGTCACTTTGTTTTCCATCTCTCAAGCATCTCCACCATCAATTACCCATAAAGTATTTACCATCAATACCATATACAGTATCCACCATCAATACCCCATGCCATATCTTCCATCAATAACCCATACAGTATCCACCATCAATACCCCATACAGTATCCACCATGAATACCCCATACAGTATCCACCATCAATACCCCAGACACTTTCACTTTACAATAAACACAATAAACAACCATTCTAACAGGTAAAAATACCCATATGAATATATCAGGTAAACAATCGTTTCATAACTATTTTGAGGAAAATATTTAGACATTCCAGAGATGAACCAATATGTCAATGAGTCCACTTACCACACACACACACACACCCCTCCTCAGGCTTCCTGCTACAATTAATGAAGAGATCACATTATATATTTATATACATTTACATTATATATCTATTTCCCAGTCATTAGGATTCTACCCCCAACGACATCCTCCTGTTGTTGCTAGCACATTCTCCTGGGAGCATTACTTTTGTTTGGTCTCGATAAAAAAAGGGAGAAAAATTCAAAGCTACCAAATCGGCATTTTTTCAAAAAAACCTGCATGTAGTTTGTATTTCTGGTGTTTGTATCTGCAATCATGGGGAATGAATGATTGAGGAACATTTTTATAGGTTTAATTAAATAACAGGGATAAGAAAAGAAAAAGCTACTGGCAAAAACGTTATTACATGTATTAAGGGGTTGAATATTGTTGGCTATTGTTTCAAAGGAACAATGGTTTAACATTAAAAAGCATTTTGAGTGTAATTTTGCTTCACAAGCTGTTATGTTGTGCTGAGCAAGAGTAATGACACAATGAACATTTTTAGGAAGCAATGCTACTAGTAAGACATATATATATATACAGTGGGGAGAACAAGTATTTGATACACTGCCGATTTTGCAGATTTTCCTCTTAAAAAGCATGTAGAGGTCTGTAATTTTTATCATAGGTACACTTCAACTGTGAGAGACGAATCTAAAAAAAAATCCCGAAATCACATTGTATGATTTTTAAGTAATAATTAGCATTTTATTGCATGACATAAGTATTTGATACATCAGAAAAGCAGAACTTAATATTTTGGTACAGAATCCTTTGTTTGCAATTACAGAGATCATACGTTTCCTGTAGTTCGTGACCAGGTTTGCACACACTGAGCAGGGATTTGGCCCACTTCCTCCATACAGACCTTCTCCAGATCCTTCAGGTTTCGGGGCTGTCGCTGGGCAATCGGACTTTCAGCTCCCTCCAAAGATTTTCTATTGGGTTCAGGTCTGGAGACTGGCTAGGCCACTCCAGGACCTTGAGATACTTCTTACGGAGCCACTCCATTAGTTGCCCTGGCTGTGTGTTTCGGTCGTTGTCATGCTGGAAGACCCAGCCACGACCCATCATCAATGCTCTTACTGAGGGAAGGAGGTTGTTGCTAAGATCTCGCAATACATGCCCCATCCATCCTCCCCTCAATACGGTGCAGTCGTCCTGTCCCCTTTGCCAGAAAAGCATCCCCAAAGAATGATGTTTCCCTCCATGCTTCCCGGTTGGGATGGTGTTCTTGGGGGTTGTACTCATCCTTCTTCTTCCTCCAAACACGGCGAGTGGAGTTTAGACCAAAAAGCTCTATTTTTGAATCATCAGACCACATGACCTTCTCCCATTCCTCCTCTGGATCATCCAGATGGTCTGGCAAACTTCAGACGGGCCTGGACATGCGCCTGCTTGAGCAGGGGGACCTTGTGTGCGCTGCAGGATTTAATCCATGACGGCGTAGTGTGTTATCTATGGTTTTCTTTGGAGACTGTGGTCCCAGCTCTCTTCAGGTCATTGACCAGGTCCTGCCGTGTAGTTCTGGGCTGATCCCCTCACCTTTCCTCATGATCATTGATGCCCACGAGGTGAGATCTTGCATGGAGCCCCAGACCGAGGTGATTGACCATCATCTTGAATTCTTCTATTTTCTTCTATTTTCTAATAATTGCGCCAACAGTTTGTTGCCTTCTCACCAAGCTGCTTGCCTATTGTCCTGTAGCCCATCCCAAGCCTTGTGCAGGTCTACAATTTTATCCCTGATGTCCTTACCACAGCTCTCTGGTCTTGGCCATTGTGGAGGTTGGAGTCTGTTTGATTGAGTGTGTGGCAGGTGTCTTTTATACAGGTAACGAGTTCAAACAGGTGCAGTTAATACAGGTAATGAGTGGAGAACAGGAGGGCTTCTTAAAGAAAAACTAACAGGTCTGTGAGAGACGGATTCTTACTGGTTGGTAGGTGATCAAATACTTATGTCATGCAATAAAATGCAAATGAATTACTTAAAAATCATACAATGTGATTTTCTGGATTTTTGTTTTAGATTCCGTCTCTCACAGTTGAAGTGTACCTATGATAAAAATTACAGACCTCTACATGCTTTGTAAGTAGGAAAACCTGCAAAATCGGCAGTGTA
>NC_036838.1:1298487-1306230 GCF_002910315.2 Salvelinus sp. IW2-2015 | reverse complement strand
ACAAAAGGCAATTCTCGGTTGGAACATTATTGAAGATTTATGTTAAAAACATCCTAAAGATTGATTCTATACATTGTTTGACATGTTTCTACGGACTGTAACGAACTTTTTGAAATTTCGTCTGCTCCTAGTGAACGTGCTTTGTGATTTGGATTTGTTTACAAAACGCGCTAACAAAAGTAGCTATTTGGACATACATGATGGACATTATCGAACAAAACAAACATTTATTGTGGAACTGGGATTCCTGGGAGTGCATTCTGATGAAGATCATCAAAGTAAGTGAATATTTATCATGTTACTTCTGTTGACTGCACAATATGGCGGATATCTTCTTGGCTGGTTTGGGCTCTAAGCACCGTACTCAGATTATTGCATGGTTTGCTTTTTCCGTAAAGCTTTTTTGAAATCGGACACAGCGGTTGCATTAAGCAGAAGTGGATCTAAAATTCCATGGATAACACTTGATCTTTGATCAACGTTTATTATGATTATTTCTGGAAATTGATGTGGCTCTCTGCAAAATCAACAGATTTTTTTGGAACTACTGAACATAACGCGCCAATGTATACTGAGATGTTTTGAATATAAATATGAACTTTACCGAACAAAACATACATGTATTGTGTAACATGAAGTCCTATGAGTGTCATCTGATGAAGATCATCAAAGGATAGTGAATAATTTTATCTCTATTTCTGCTTTTTGTGACTCCTGTCTTTGGCTGGAAAAATGGCTGTGTTTTTCTGTGACTTGGCTGTGACGTAACATAATCGTTTGTGGAGCTTTTCGCTGTAAAGCCTTTTTGAAAACGGACACTGTGGTGGGATTAACAAGAAGTGTATCTTTAAAATGGTTGTGAAATACTTGTATGCTTGAGGGATTTTAATTATGAGATTTCTGTTGTTTGAATTTGGCGCCCTGCACTTTCACTGGCTGTTGTCATATCGATCCCATTAACGGAATCTCAGCCATAAGAAGTTCAATTTAGTCTTTTCACATCACAGCATCAACCAATTCAAACTGCCAACTAAAACACATGAATCAGCCCACTGATTCAGAAAGAGGTGAACMTGTCACACTGTGACTGCATCCCGAATGGCACCCTATTCCATAGTGGACTACTTTTGACGAGAACCCTATGGGCCCTGGTGAAAAATAGTGTACTATATAGGGAATACGATGGCTTCTGGAATGCAGCTTGTGTATACATGAGTTTTCTGGAAGATTGGGCCATTTTGAAAACTTTTGAAGCKCATGTGAAATGAGTGCTTAGTCATTAGTGTGAAATGAGAGCAGTTATTTCTCAAATGTGGCCGTCGGTGGCAAAATGAGACATGGGAGTAATTGAGGGAGGATAAGGTGTGAATTATGAGGACCAGACTGATAAATGAGGACATAACTATTGTCTAACTGTATTGGTTAGATTAATACAAAAATAACCATAGGAGAGCAAATGACAGTATTTCACTGATGGAATCTTGATGAATTCATCCTGAAACTGCACATTATATAATCAAGAACAAAGACAGTGAAAATAATCTAAAATGATTTACAGGCCTCCTTATCCAGAATATACAGTCGTGGCCAAAAGTTTTGAGAATGACACAAATATTAATATCCACAAAGTTTGTTGCTTCAGTGTCTTTAGATATTTTTGTCAGATGTTACTATGGAATACTGAAGTATAATTACAAGCATTTCATAAGTTTTTATAAAAGGCTTTTACTGACAATAACATGAAGTTGATGCAAAGAGTCAATATTTGCAATGTTGACCCTTCTTTTTCAAAACCTCTGCAATCCGCCCTCGCATGCTGTCAATTAACTTCTGGGCCACATCCTGACTGATGGCAGCCCATTCTTGCATAATCAATGCTTGGAGTTTGTAAGAATTTGTGTGTTTTTGTTTGTTCACCCGCCTCTTGAGGATTGACCACAAGTTCTCAATGGGATTAAGGTTTGGGGAGTTTCCTGGCCATGGACTCAAAATATCGATGTTTTGTTCCCCAAGCAACTTAGTTATCACTTTTTCCTAATGGCAAGGTGCTCCATCATGCTGGAAAATGCATTGTTTGTCACCAAACTGTTCCTGGATGGTTGGGAGAAGTTGCTCTCAGAGGATGTGTTGGTGCCATTCTTTATTCATGGCTGTGTTCTTAGGCAAAATTGTGAGTGAGCCCACTCCCTTGGCTGAGAAGCAACCCCACACATGAATGCTTTACTGTTGGCATGTTGGCATGTTTACTGTTATGGTCAGGATACTGTTGGCATGACACATGACTGATTGTAGCGCTCACCTTGTCTTTTTCCYGATGCCCCAAACAATTGGAAAGGTGATTCATTAGAGAAAACTACTTTACCCTAGTCCTCAGCAGTCCAATCCCTGTACCTTTTGCAGAATATCAGTCTGTCCCTGATGTTTGTCCTGGAGAGAAGTGGCTTCTTGCTGCCCTTTTTGACACCAGGCCATCCTCCATAACAGACTATTATTCCAGCCCTGCACTATCACCTGATTCAACTTTAGGGTGATTAGATGATTAGTACAATCAGGTGTGTTAGTGCTAGGCTGGAACAAAACCCTGCACATACTGTGAGTCCCCAGGACCAGGATTAAATAACACTGATCAGACAGAGTGAAACCCTTACAGAATGTAAGATCTACTGTAATATCATCCTGTATCCAAGATGTTATATGTAGACCAGTACAGTTTACGACAGAAGTGAAAAGCCACATTGCCAACGTTGTAACTGTACTGCAGGCAGCAGCAGCAGGTACATGAAAGGAGATGAGAGGAGTTTGATTGTGCGTCAGCGTTCTCTTTGACCGCTGGAAGACCTTTAGCTAGCTAGCCGAGGGGGGTAGAGGAACTACCAGCTACAACCTCCCTTGCTACTTCCCACAGGACTCTCCTACTCCCTTCCTCTCTCTCTTCCTCCTTCATAAATACAGTTTAAGAAATTCTGAGTGCCAACAGTCATGTACTGCTATGGCATCAAAGAGGGAACATCGCTGGATCGAGTATATCGCCACACTGCCAGTTTTTCCCCACGTTGGCTTGATAACATGAAACTGTAGAATCATACCGTCAGCTATGGCCCGAAACATGAGAATCTAGGCCTATACTCAGGATAGATTCTTATTTTCATGGGTCTCTTTAGTCAGTTGTAGGAAGTGGAGAAAAGCTTGAAATATGTGGATATCATGCAGTACCCTATAACCAAATACAACACCAATATCATCAAAGACACCACATAGACATACTACAGCCAAGTGTGGATTGGCCTGGCAAGTCTGGCAAATGCCAGTTGTGCTGGACCATTTTTTAGTTGGGTGGGCTGGTCGAAATTGACACCCACAAAAATATATTTTCATATTGGCCTGATAATATTTTTTGTGTGTAATTTCTCTGTTATACTAACTCACATTCAAAGTCAAACGCTTCATCGGCATTAGCATAGAGACAGACAAAATCATGGATTGTTAAATGGAAAGGGTACCTATAAACGCACAGTAAAAAGAGCACATTCTATACTGTCACCTCACTCACTGTGAGTTGGCAGCGCAAACAGTGATTTAGGCTGATGTGGATAAAATGCCAGGGACAAATTCTTGTCCCAGTTCACCCCTGACTACAGCACACCATTATGTAGATCAAGCAGATATTACTGCATGATTAAAAACCGTGGTGACACTTAAATRACCGGTAACCCCAATATATCAATCACCGACCTTGATCTAAAAATGTTGAATTATAACTCCAAAATAACTAACCTGCACTAATTAACTGCAAGGTACCTTTATACAAAAGCAGGAGTTTTATAGAATTTGAAGACGTATCAAATATACCAGCGAAAACCTGAAGGTCCTCGTTAATTACAAAGCTAGATTAATATCCTTTGGTAGGCCTCCTTTCCTTTCCCCACTTAGAAAAAGAGAAGGAGAGCGGAAAGAGAGAATGGAGGGAAGAAATAGAGAAAGAGTGAGGGAAAGAGAGTGGAAAACAGAGGGAAAGCGAGAAAGTTAAAAAGAGAGAAAGCAAAAGAGAACGAGAGAAAGAAAGAGAGTGGAGAAGAAGAGGGAGAACAGAAGAGAAAGAGAGAGACAGAGGGGAGAGATGGAGGGATGATCAGAGGACCTGAGTGGAGGAGAGGTTTATTCTGTACGATGGTAGTTAATTACCAGGAGAGTTCAAAACAATCTTCCCTCTCTCCCGCAGTGATCCTCCCCTTCATGCCCCGGGCCAGTATCCTACGCCACTACAGCCTCCCGGGACGGAGACAGACTGTACACCGCATCCTGTTACTGTTTATTATCTATCCTGTTGCCTCGTCACTTTATCCCTACCTATATGTGCATATCTCTGTACCTTAATTACCTCATACCCTTTCACTGTTAGTCTACACCTGTTGTTTACGAAGCATG
Organism: Salvelinus sp. IW2-2015; assembly: GCF_002910315.2. Taxonomy (NCBI): domain Eukaryota; kingdom Metazoa; phylum Chordata; class Actinopteri; order Salmoniformes; family Salmonidae; genus Salvelinus; species Salvelinus sp. IW2-2015. Next base: position 1,301,805 of record NC_036838.1, on the reverse strand, counting down.
TGACAAATAATATTTGATTTGATTTGATCCCCCATTGGCTGTATTTAGACGGGCATCCCAAATCGGATAATTTTTTACTGATCATTTTTTCATAGATTGGTCTTTTACCTATCAGATCAGCTCTGAAAAATATCTGATGTGAAAAGATCTGAAATGATTGGTCAAATGACCAACTAGTAGCAAGAAAATATCAGAATTGGGCTGCTTGTGTAAACGCAGACATTGAGGAGCATTTCCAAAGTGACCTGATTTTCTCTCTCTCCCCTTCTCTGTCCCCTCTCTCTCTCTCTCTCTTTCTCAAACAGTCCAGAGACCTATGTTTACAACATAGAAACTGATAAAAATTGAGAAAAAGGATCCAAACTCTTAGAAGGAACACAGCAGGCAAAACTGGGGAAAACTGGTTGAACGAATGTCATAGTGACGGTTGTAATGATGTAATCTCAACCAGTTTTTTTCAGCTGGGAAGTGTGAACATAAATACAGCAGTTTATTCCATTTTAGACATGAAGATGTGTATTCCAATCTAGAAACTTAATTGGAACTTAAGCTTTAGGACCCATGGCCAATGCATTGGCTTGTATCATGTAGTGGGGGTAGACTGCAAAGCCTCCTCCATCTTGGCTCCCTAATGCGGTATTATAATTTATCACCATTCATCTCTCATCCTCCTAGCAGATTTATGATGACATAGCTGCAAGAGGCCCGAAGATAAATTACCAGATTCATTACTTGTGAACTGGGGGAGGCTCCCAACACAGACTTTGTGATGTTTGTTCCGCATGTATGGATGTTGTTAGACATGAACCAAAACAAGAACCTGAGTCTCAATTTTCTCTCTCTCTCTCTCTCTCTCTTTCTCTCTCTCTCTGGCCCTATTTTCCCACATATAGCATATTTCACAATGTGAGCCAAATTCATAAATTGAATTACATATATTCCGATTGCTTCGAGGCTGTTGATAATATCAGATGACATTGTCATTGATTGTGAGGTAAAGCGAGCCAAACGGTAGGACAAGCTTGACAGGCAAACGTGAAGCAGTGGAAGGAAAGGGAGGGAAAGATGGAATTCAATAATCCACAGACAAGTTTATTGCCTGAGTTCCTCGTCCTTTTGGAGACTTGGATCCATCTGGGGACTTGGAGAGTACAGCCATTTCACACAGATTCTCTCCTTCAATTTAGGAATCATGTTGCTGCTTAACCTTTCTGGATTGCTGTCATATGGCAGACTATTGGGTTATACTGGCAAGCATTTGTGAAAGAGGTAGAAGACTGTGCATGARGAATGTTAATTGTAATGTTTACTCCCAACAAGACATCACTGACTTATTTCAGCATGAAAGGAATGGATTCAGGAGTATCGTATTCGTCCCTTGTGTCACATACAGACGGCACAGTATTATTCTACACCTATACAAATAGCTAGCGAATAAACATGCAATGAACAAATTATCCAACAACCTTGAAAATGTTACAGCATATGAACTAATCAAATGTAGCAAATCCACGTAGCTTCACTGCCTGCAACTCCCTATCCACCCGTTCATGAACAATCTAGGATATTTTTATTTTATTTATTTATTTAACTTGTATTTAACTAGGCACGTCAGTTAAGAACAAATTATTATTTACAATGACGGCCTAAAGGCAAAAGGCCTCCTGCGGGGACAGGGGTTTAAAAATACAAATATATGACAAAACACACCTCATGACAAGAGAGACACCACAACACTACATAAAGAGAGACCTAAGACAACAACATAGCATGGCAGCAACACATGACAACACAGCATGGTGTTTGATTTACACAACATGCCACCACTTTGAAGATGCAAAATATTTTTGGGGGTGAAACAAACAAGACAAAAATACAGAAAACTTGAGCGTGCACAACTATTCACCCCCCCAAAGTCAATACTTTGTAGAGCAAACTTTTGCAGCAACTACAGCTGCAAGTCTCTTGGGATATGTCTCTATAAGCTTGGCACATCTAGCCACTGGGATTTTTGCCCATTCTTCAAGGAAAAACTGCTCCAGCTCCTTCAAGTTGGATGGGTTCCGCTGGTGTACAGCAATCAAGTCATACCAAAGATTCTCAATTGGATTTAGGTCTTGGCTTTGACTAGGCCATTCCAAGACATTTAAATGTTTCCCCTTAAACAACTCGAGTGTTGCTTTAGCAGTATGCTGAGGGTCATTGTCCTGCTGGAAGGTGAACCTCTGTTCCAGTCTCAAATCTCTGTAAGACTCAAACAGGTTTCCCTCAAGAATTTCCCTGTATTTAGAGTCATCCACCATTCCTCCAATTCGGACCAGTTTCCCAGTGCCTGCCGATGAAAAACATCCCCACAGCATGATGCTGCCACCACCATGCTTCACTGTGGGGATGGTGTTCTCGGGGTGATGAGAGGTGTTGGGTTTGTGCCAGACATAGCGTTTTCCTTGATGGCCAAAAAGCTCAATTATATTCTTATCTGACCAGAGTACCTTCTTCCATATGTTTGTGGAGTCTCCCATATGCCTTTTGGTGAACACCAAATGTGTGTGCTTATTTTTTCTTTAAATAATGGCTTTTTTCTGGCCACTCTTCCGTAAAGCCCAGCTCTGTGGAGTGTACGGCATAAAGTGGTCCTATGGACAGACTCCAATCTTCGCTGTGGTGCTTTGCAGCTCCTTCAGGGTTATCTTTGGTCTCTTTGATGCCTCTCTATTAATGCCCTCCTTGCCTGGTCTYTGAGTTTTGGTGGGCGGCCCTCTCTTGGCAGGTTTGTTTTGGTGCCATATTCTTTCCATTTTTTAATAATGGATTAAATTGTGCTCCGTGGGATGTTCAAAGTTTCAGATATTTTTTAATAACCCAACCATGATCTGTACTTTGTCCCTGACCCTTTTTCCCTGACACTTTGTTCACAACTTTGTCCCTGACCTGTTTGGAGAGCTCCTTGGTCTTCATGGTGCCGCTTGCTTGGTGGTGCCCCATGCTTAGTGGTGTTGCAGACTCTGGGGCCTTTCAGAACAGGTATATATACAGTTGAAGTCAGAAGTTAACATATACTCAGGTTGGAGTCATTTAAACTCATTTTTCAACCACTCCACAAACTTCTTGTGAACAAACTATAGTTTTGGCAAGTCGGTTATGACATCTACTTTGTGCATGACACAAGTAATTTTTCCAAAAATTGTTTACAGACAGATTATTTCACTTACAATTCACTGTATCACAATTCCAGTGGGTCAGAAGTGTACCTACACTAAGTTGACTGTGCCTTTAAACAGCTTGGAAAATCCCAGAAAATGATGTAATGGCTTTAGA
>NC_036838.1:1264524-1291711 GCF_002910315.2 Salvelinus sp. IW2-2015 | reverse complement strand
TAGTTGGAATCCATACTGTATGTAGGATTGTACACTGGGATCTCTTTTACAGATAGTGAATCCATACTGTTTGTAGGATTGTACAGTGGGATCCTCTATTACAAGATAGTGAAATCCATACTGTATGTAGATTGTACAGTGGGATCCTCTATTACAGATGGTGAATCCATATGTATGTAGGATTGTACAGTGGGATCCTCTTTACAGATGGTGAATCCATACTGTGTGTAGGATTGTACAGTGGGATCCTCTATTACAGATAGTGATCCATACTGTATGTAGGATTGTACAGTTGGATCCTCTATTACAGATAGTGAATCCATGCTGTATGTAGGATTGTACAGTGGGATCCTCTATTACAGATAGTGAATCCATCTGTATGTAGGATGTACAGTGGGATCCTCTATTACAGATAGTGAATCCATACTGTATGTAGGATTGTACAGTGGGATCCTCTATTACAGATAGTGAATCCAACTGTATGTAGAATGTACAGTGGGATCCTCTATACAGATAGTGAATCCATATGTATGTAGGATGTACAGTGGGATCCTCTATATAGATAGTGAATCCATACTGTATGTAGGATTGTGCAGTGGAATCCTCTATTACAGATAGGGACTCTATAGGGTTCAGAACAAAACACTACACTAGATATGGAGTTGTGAATTGAATTCCTCCACACTCTGTAGCTACACATGTATTGACAGACACGTATGATGGATCAGATAGACAACACATGGGTTCTACTTCTAGATTCAACCCCAAGGTTCTTCCTTAGTTCCCTTGATTTTCCAATCAGATTCCTGCACTTATTATATAATTATTGATTATGGCCGAGGCATTGTGAGGTTTGTGTGTGTGTGTGTGTGTGTGTGTGTGTGTGTGTGTGATGTGTGCTTGAGTTTGTGCGTGTGTATTTTTCTCTGTTTTTCTGTGTTGTGTATGTGTGATATGGAATGCTAGCGTTTGTGTTCCTCTTTGTCTGTTTTCCACTCCACTGAATTAGCCGTTCCATGATGCTACAGTGCAACGAAGCAGGAAATTATACTTTTCAGAGCGACCATGTATTAATGTGTGTGTGTGTGTGTGTGTGAATGTGTGTGTGTGTCTCTGTATGTGTATGTGTGTCTCTGTATGTGTGTGTGTCTCTGTATGTCTGTCTGTGTCTCTGTCTGTGAGTGTAGTCAGCAGCCCCACACAGCCCTCCTAAGGAACACTAGTAGCTTTTTGTATTCAAAGACTGCCCTCTTGGACAAGCATTTGTTAAAACATGAGTTCTCTCTTTGACTGCATTCTTCAAGCTATTGGAATCAAATGTAAGCATCAGATGCTCTGTGAGCTCTGTGAGGGGGGCTGTTGTTCGAAGGTTTGAAATATTAATTGGTTTTACGGTTAAACTGACTTAATTATAAATGTTTTCTAGTTAGCCTTCTGTATCGACTGTGTTCAGCTTTACATCTTTGTGGAAATAAAACAAAAAACACTGAATTGTTTACCAATCGATTSCATTAAAACTAGAATGCAACTCTGTGAAGTCCTACAGCAGGCATACAACAGCATCATAATGCCTAGGACTGGAATGGTAATTGTACAATCGTGTAACCGCAGATTATGGATGAAGACWGTCATGAAAATAAAATAACTGTCCTAACTATTTTAATAAATATGAAAGTTACTGAGGGTCAAAGATCATACCCCCAAGATATGCTAAATTCACATCATTACAATAACAGGGGAGGTCAACATGTCTTGGGCATATGATCTTTGACACTCTGTAACTTTCTCAGTCATAATTTTKCACGATTAATTCAGGATTATCCGTKATCATGGTAGCATCCACATTAACGTAGAATTGTTGAGAAAGATATTACATTCCTATTTACAATAAAAGTAACTCTTAAAAGACACAATACATTATTTAAGATTAATTTCTATTGGGCACTAAATAATCTGAAATACAACCAAAATGAACTGTAAATGCATCCAACAAGTTTGTAGAGTCACAAGTTTGACGTAGTATTTGCGTTCTCGGAATATCGGACCAAATAATAAACTACTTTATTACATTTTTTTGACTACTTTATATATAAGAATCTTTAGGGGTTTCAGTAATTTTTACCCCTACCTTTATGAGAAAAACATAATTACTTGTTAACTTCTTATGGCTGCAGGGGCAGTATTGAGTAGCTTGGATGAAAGGTGCACAGAGGTGCCCAGAGTAAACGGCCTGATCCTCAGTCATAGTTGCTAATATATGCATATTATTATTAGTATTGGATAGAAAACACTCTGAAGTTTATAAAACTGTTTGAATTATGTCTGTGAGTATAACAGAACTCATATGGCAGGCAAAACCTGAGAATAAATCCAAACAGGAAGTGGAAATTCTGAGGCTGGCGATTTTCAACCAAGCTCCCATTGAAATCCCAGCGAGATATGGTGAGTTTTCACTTCCTACGGCTTCCACTAGATGTCAACAGTCTGTAGAACTTTGTCTGATGACTGTACTGGAAGGGGGGCCTGAGAGGAGAATTAGTCACCACTGCCATGAGGTGACCATTCTTTGACAACGCGCGTTCACATAAGAGGGAGCTCCGTTCCATCGCTCATCTGAAAGTCAATGTAATTCTCCGGTTGGAAGTTATTCAAGATTTATGTTAACAACATTCTAAAGATTGAATCAATACATCGTTTGACATGTTTCTACTGACTGTTACGGAACTTTTGGACATTTCGTCACGTTTTAGTGCGCGCTTTGTGACTTTGGAATTGTTTACCAAACGCGCTAACCAAAGTAGCTAATTGGACATATAACGGACATTATCGAACAAATCATGCATTTATTGTGGACCTGGGATTCCTGGGAGTGCATTCTGATGAAGATCATCAAAGGTAAGGGAATATTTATCATGTAATTTCTGGTTTCTGTTGACTCCAACACTGGCGGCTAATTTGACTATAGTTCTGAGCGCCGTCTCAGATTATTGCATGGTTTGCTTTTTCCGTAAAGTTTTTTTTAAATCTGACACAGCGGTTGCATTAAGGAGAGGTATATCTCTATAATTCCATGTGTATAACTTGTATTATCATCTACATTAATGATGAGTATTTATGTTGAATAGATGTGGCTATGCACTATCACTGGATGTTTTTGGAACTAGTGAATGTAACACGTCAATGTAAACTTTTTTTATATAAATATGAACTTATCAAACAAACATACGTGTATTGTGTAACTGAAGTCCTATGAGTGTCATCTGATGAAGATCATCAAAGGTTAGTGATAATTGTATCTCTAATTGTGCTTTTTGTGACTGCTATCTTTGGCTGGAAAAATGCTGCGCTTTATTCTGTGGCTTGGTGGTGACCTAACATAATCGTTTGTGGTGCTTTCGCTGAAAAGCATATTTGAAATCGGACACTTTGGTGGGATTAACAACAAGATTACCTTTAAAATGGTATAAGAACACATGTATGTCTGAGAAATTTTAATTATGAGATTTCTGTTTTTTGAATTTGGGGCCCTGCACTTCGACTGGCTGTTGTCATATCGATCCCGTTAACGGGACTGCAGCCATATGAAGTTTAACTACTTGGCCCTACAGCCCACGTTTGTTTGCCAATCTCAGAACTCAGAGAGCTTGCGAGCACAGCATTTGAGGCATCAAAAAGTGAGCCGCGCTAAGAGCCTGAACATCTCGGGTTTTGAAAATGAACAGGACCACTCACTCCAGCTAGAGGGTGCGTTAAACGCTTGGAAAATTCCATAAAATTATGTCATTGCTTTAGAAGCTTCTGATAGGCTAATTGACATAATTTGAGTCAATTGGAAGTGTACCTGTGGATGTATTTCAAGGCCTACCTTCAAACTCAGTGCCTCTTTGTTGACATCATGGGAAAATCAAAAGTCATCAGCCAAGACCTCAGAAAAAAATTGTAGACATACACACGTCTGGTTCATCCTAGGGAGCAATTTCCAAACGCCTGAAGGTACCACGTTAATTTGTACACCAATAGTACGCAAGTAAAAACACCATTGGACCACGCAGCTGTCATACGCTCAGGAAGGAGATGCGTTCTGTCTCCTAGAGATGAATGTATTTTGTGTAAAAAGTGCAAATCAATCCCAGAACAACAGCAAGGACCTTGTGAAGATGCTGCAGGAAACAGGCACAAAAGTGTCTATATCCACAGCAAACGAGTCCTATATCGACATAATCTGAAAGGCCGCTCAGCAAGGAAAAAGCCACTACTCCAAACCCGCATAAAAAGCAGACTACGGTTTGCAAACTGCACATGGGGACAAAGATCATACTTTTTGGAGAAATGTCCTCTGGTCTGATGAAAACAAAATAGAACTGTTGGCTGGTGTCCATGGTTATTTGGGAGGAAAAAGGGAGAGGCTTGCAACCGAAGAACACCATCTCAACCGTGAAGCATGGGGGTGGCGCAGCATCATGTTGTGGGGTGCTTTGCTGCAGTAGGGCCTGGTGCACTTCACTAAATAGATGGCATCATGAGGAGGAAAATTATGTGGATTATTGAAGCAACATCTCAAGACATCAGTCAGGAAGAAAGCTTGGTCACAAATGGGTCTTCCAAATGGACAATGACCGCAACATACTTCCAAATTTGTGGCAAAATGGCTTAAGGACAACAAAGTCAAGGTAGTGGAGTGGCCATCACAAAGCCCTGACCTCAATCCTATAGAAATGTGTGGGCGGAACTGAAAAAGCATGTGCGAGCAAGGAGGCCTACAAACCTGACTCAGTTGCACCAGCTCTGTCAGGAGTAATAGGCCAAAATTACCCAACAATGTGTGGGAAGCTTGTGGAGGCTACCCGAACATTTGAGCCAAGTTTAAAAATTTAAAGGCAATGCTACCAACTACCAATTGGAGTGTATGTAAACTTCTGACCCACTGGGAACGTGATGAAAGAAATAAAAGCTGAAATAAATCAATTCTGTCTACTGTTATTCTGACATTTCATAGTTATTGGATTGAAATATAACAACAGTCATCAGATTAATGAAAGTCACTTCACGACAACGTCAATAATTTTGGACCCCATTGTATAATGTTTGATTTTATTACGGAGACCGCAGACATTTAGTTGACAATAACCGTCACTCTCACAGCCCTAACACCCAGTATATATAGTAAAATCATGTCTTAACTTCTCTAGGATAGGGGGCAGCATTTTCACGTTTGGATGAAAAGCATACCCAAATTCAACTGCCAGCTACTCATCCCAGAAGATAAGATATGCAATATTAGTAGATTTGGATAGAAAACACTCTGAAGTTTCTAAAACTGTTTGAATCATGTCTATAACAGAACTTATTTAGCAGGCGAAACCCCCGAGGACAAACATTCAGTTTTAATTTTTTTGAGATCACTCTCTTTCAATGGGTTTTCATTGGAGAATCCAGATTTCTAATGACCTGCCTTGCAGTCCCTACCGCTTCACTGGATGTCAACAGTCTTAGAAATTGGTTGAGGTTTTTCCTTTGTGTATGAAGAAGTACGGCCATCCAGACGAGGGTAACTTGAAATGTCCTGTTGATAGAGGCGATGACCAGAAAGCTAGCTACGTTTTGTTTTAATCCTGTATTGAACACAGATCATCCCGTCTTCAATTTGATGGATTATTACGTAAAAAATACCTAAAGTTGTATTACAAAAGTAGTTTGAATGTTTTGGCAAAGTTTACAGGTAACCTTTGAGATATTTTGTAGTCACGTTACACAAGTTGGAACCGGTGTTTTTCTGGATCAAACGCACCAAATAAATGGACATTTTGGATATATATCGACGGAATTAATCGAACAAAAGGACCATTTTGTGATGTTTATGGGACATATTGGAGTGCCAACAACAGAAGCTCGTCAAAGGTAGGCATGAATTTATTTTATTTTTCTGCGTTTTGTGTCACGCCTGCAGGGTTGAATATGCTTCTCTCTCTTTGTTACACTATGGTGCTATCCTCAAGATAATAGCATCGTTTGCGGAAGAGAGAGAGAGTCGAAAACAGCAGGTCCAGGACAAGGTAGCACGTCCCTGAACAGGTCAGGGTTCCATAGCCGCAGGCAAAAGTTGAAACTGAGCAGCAGCATGACCAGGTGACTGGGACAGCAGGAGTCATCAGGCTAGGTAGTCCTGGGGCATGGTCCTAGGTCTCAGGTCCTCCGAGAGAAGAAGAAAAGAAGAGAAGAGAGATTAGAGGGAGCTACTTAAATTCACACAGGACACCAGATAAGCAGGAGAAATACTCCGATATAACATTTACATTTACATTTAAGTCATTTAGCAGACGCTCTTATCCAGCGACTTACAAGTTGGTGCATTCACCTTATGATGTCCAGTGGAACAACCACTTACAATAGTGCATCTAACTCTAGGGGAGGGGGGGGGGTTAGAAGGATTACTTTATCCTATCCTAGGTATTCCTTAAAGAGGTGGGGTTTCAGGTGTCTCCGGAAGGTGGTGATTGATTCCGCTGATCTGGCGTCGTGGGGGAGTTTGTTCCACCATTGGGGGTGGCCAGAGCAGCGAACAGTTTTGACTGGGCTGAGCGGGAGACAGATCCTATAACAGACGTGATCCTAGCCTTCCAACACACATAAAAACTATTGCAGCTAATTATTGGAGGCTGAGACAGGAGGTTTGGGGAGCACTTGGGCCCGTCCAACTATACTACCGGACAGGGCCAACCAGGCAGGATATAACCCACCCACTTTGCCAAAGCACAGCCCCCACACCACTAGAGGATATCTTCAACCACCAACTACCCTGAGACAAGACCGAGTATAGACCATGAATATCTCCCCCCTGGCACAAACCGGACAGGGAGATCGCGTCAGAACTCAAACACACTCAGTGACGCACCGCTCCTAGGGACGGCATGGAAGAGCACCAGTAAGCCAGTGACTCAGCCCAAGTAATAGGGTTAGAAGCAGAGAATCCCAGTGGAGAGAGGGGAACTGGCTAGGCAGAGACAGCAAGGGTGGTTCGTCGCTCCAGTGCCTTTCCGTTCACCTTCACACCCCTGGGCCAGACTACACTCAATCATAGGACCTACCTGAAGAGATGAGTCTTCAATAAAGACTTAAAGATCGAGACCGAGTCTGCGTCTCTCACATGGATAGGCAGACCATTTCATAAGTATTGAGCTCTATAGGAGAAAGCCCTGCCTCCAGCTGTTTACTTAGAAATTCCAGGGACAATAAGGACACCTGCGTCTTGTGACCATAGCGTACCTGTAGGTATGTACAGCAGGACCAAATTAGAAAGATAGATAGGAGCAAGCCCATGTCATGCTTTGTTGAAATCTTGAAATCAGACCTAGCATTAACAGGAAGCCAGTGTAGAGAGGCTAGCACTGGAGTAATGTGATCAAATTTTGGGGTTCTAGTCAAGATTCTAGCAGCCGTGTTTAGCACTAACTGAAGTTTATTTAGTGCTTTATCCGGGTATCCGGAAAGTAGAGCATTGCAGTAGTCTAATCTAGAAGTGACAAAAGCATGAATTCATTTTTCTGCATCATTTTTGGAAAGAAAGATAAATTCTGTTCTTGATACAMTCTTGATATGTTCGTCAAKTGAGAGACCAGGGTCCAGAGTAATGCAGAGATCCTTTAAAGTTTTATTTGAGACGACTGTATCAAGATTAATTGTCAGATCCAACAGAAGATCTCTTTGTTTCTTGGGAACTAGAACAAGCATCTCTGTTTTGTCCGAGTTTAAAAGTAAACATTTTGCCACCTTCCACTTCCTTATGTCTGAAACACAGGCTTCCAGGGAGGGCAATTTTGGTGCTTCACCATGTTTCATCGAAATGTACAGCTGTGTATCGTCTGCATAGCAGTGAAAGTTAACAATGTGTTTCTGAATGACATCATCAAGAGGTAGAATATATAGTGAAAACAATAGAGGTTCTAAAACGGAACCTTGAGGAACACCGGCATTTACAGTTGATTTGTCAGAGGACAAACCATCCACAGAGACAAACTGATATCTTTCTGACAGATAAGATCTAAACCAGGCCAGAACTTGTCCGTGTAGCCCAGTTTTGGTTTCCAATCTCTCCAAAAGAATGTGGTGATTCAAAAGCAGCACTAAGGTCTAGGAGCACGAGGACAGATGCAGAGCCTTGGTCTGACACCATTAAAAGGTAATTTACCACCTTCACGAGTGCAGTCTCATAGCTATCATGGGGTCTAAAACCAGACTGAAGCGCTTCGTATACATTGTTAGTCTTCAGGAAGGCAGTTTGTTGCTGCGCAACAGATTTTTCAAAAKAAATAGAGCGCAATGGGATATTTGATACAGGCTGAACGTTTTTTAAATATTTTCTAGGTCAAGGTTTGGCTTTTTCAAGAGAGGTTTAATTACTGCCACTTTTAGTGAGTTTGGTACACATCCGGTGGATAGGGATATTATGTTCAACATAGGAGGGCCAAGCACAGGAAACAGCTTTTTCAGTAGTTTAGTTGGAATACAGACAAGTATGCAGCGGTTTAGAGGCCAGAAGGTTTAGAGACCATGACTATTTTCAGTGTGTCAAGAGATACAGTATTAAAAAACTTGAGTGTCTCCCTTGATCCTAGGTCCTGGCAGTGTTGTGCAGACTCAGGACAACTGAACTTTGGAGAAATACGCAGATTTAAAGAGGAGTACGTAATTTGCTTAATAATGATCATGATCTTTTCGTCAAAGAAGTTCATGAATTTATCACTGCTGAAGTGAAAGCCATCCTCTCTTGGGGAATGCTGCTTTTTAGCTGGCTTTGTGACAGTTTCAAAAATAAATGTAGAATTGTTCTTATTTTCCTCAATTAGGTTAAAATAGGATGATCGAGCAGCAGTGAGGGCTCTTCGATACTGCACAGTACTGTTTTTCCAAGCTAATCGGAAACTCCCAGTTTGGTGTAGAGCCATTTCCGTTCCAATTTTCTGGAAGCTTACTTCAGGGRTAGGGTATTTTCTATATWCCAGGGAGCTAGTTTCTTATGACAAATGGTTTTGTTTTAGGMGTATTACGCAAGGTTAAATTAAGTTCCTCAGTTAGGTGGTTAACTGAATGTTGTACTCTGACGTCCTTGGGTAGGTGGAGGGAGTCTGGAAGGGCATCTAGGAATCTTTGGGTTGTCAGAGAATTTATAGCATGGCTTTTGATGATCCTTGGTTGGGGTCTGAGCAGATTATTTGTGGAGATTGCAAACATAATAAAATGGTGGTCCGATAGTCCAGGATTATGAGGAAAAACATTAAGATCCACAATATTTATTCCACGGGACAAAACTAGGTCCAGAGTATGACTGTGGCAGTGAGTAGGTCTGGAGACATGTTGGACAAAACCCACTGAGTCGATGATGGRTCCGAAAGCCTTTTGGAGTGGGTCTGTGGACTTTTCCATGTGAATATTAAAGTCACCAAAAATTATAATATTATCTGCCATGACTACACGATCCGATAGGAATTCAGGTGACTCAGTGAGGAYCGCTGTATACGGCATAGGAGGCCTGTAAACAGTAGCTATAAAAAGTGATTGAGTAGGCTGCATAGATTTCATGACTATAAGCTCAAAAGGCGAAAACGCAGTCACTTTTGGGAGGTAAATTGACATTTGCTATTGTAAATATTAGCAACACCTCCGCCTTTGCGGGCTGCGCGGGGGATATGGTCACCTGTGTAACCAGGAGGACAGGCCTCATTTAACACAGTAAATTCATCAGGCTTAAGCCATGTTTCAGTCAGGCCAATCACTTAAAGATTATGATCAATGATTAGTCAATTGACTATAACTGCCTTGGAAGTGAGGGATCTAACATTAAGTAGTCCTATTTTGAGATGTGAGATATCACAATCTCGTTCAATAATGACAGGAATGGAGGAGGTCTCTATTCCAGTGATATTGCTAAAGCGAACACCGCCATGTTGAGTTTTGCCCAACCTAGATCAAGGCACAGACACGGTCTCAATGGGGATAGCTGAGCTGACTACACMGACTGTGSRAGTGGCAAACTCCACTAAACTGGCAGGCTGGCTAACAGCCTGCTGCCTGGCCTGCACCCAATCTCATTATGGAGCTCGAGGAGTTAGAGCCCTGTCTATGTTCATAGGTGAGATGAGAGCACCCCAATATGAATGAAAAATACACAGAAGGACAATGTTAGATTACATCATATTTCATAGCTGACCTGCTCTACAAATGCTTCCTTATCTGTCAAGCCATGTATCACTAAATTCAATTAGGCCCACATAAATATGTTCATATGTGGCACGCGAGCTGTGAACGGGAATGGTAACYAACAAACTCAGCCTCAGCCTGACACAGGAGAGAGAGAGTAAGAGAAAGCTATTTAAATAGAGACTGAGGCCGAGACTGAGTCAGTGGTGGTAGAGACGAGGCATATTAAACATGAACGAACTCCAGCTAATAATGGCTCTCTGTGTCTGTGTGTGTGAAGGTCTCTATGTCGTTCTGCCTGTCTCTGTGTGTGAGTCCATTATGGCCTCACATCTCAATAGCAACAGTGGTAGTAGCTATTTATAATCGATCTTGGGACTGAGGAAACTTCAAGGCACACACCCAGACAAACCAGGATATCTGGCAATTTCCTTGTCTTTGTATTGAAGCCTGCTAAAATGTGTCCCAAATGACACCCTATCCTCTATATAGTGCCCTACTTTTGACCAAAGCTCAATGGGCCCTACATAGGGAATAGGGTGCCATTTGGGATGCATTCCCTAGACAGAGCATAGCAAGATGCGCAAGGAAAGCAGTAAAAACTGCATATATGTAGACTGTTTGGAGGTAGAAATAGGCTGTTCTCCAATGGACCAGACAGGTGCTAGCCTACACATCAAAGACATTTAGAAGCAATTAACACCTTACCTAAGGACATTGTTGACACAAGGCCTTCATAAGATTCACATTGACAACGCCTTTCTAGTGGTGAAGTGTTTTCATGACTAGGCCCTGGAGCATTTCCTGACTTGATTAAACTGTGGGGCCTAATTAACAAGGGCCCAGAGCATTACCTTAGGCACTAAGTATAGGCTATCACAATGGCTCAGAGTATTTCCTGGTTGGGTCACACGGTCAGGGATAACTCAAGGCCCTTTTCATTCATAACAATCCCACATTTTGTAAAAAACTATTCCAAAACGGTAAACCGAGCAACTCATGTTTTGATGCCCCTCCCACTTAGTAAAACTCCTCTGAAGAGAAGGCAAATGAATAATGCATTGATATCTATGAACATGCTCTGTTTCTCTCTCTGTTTTACTGAGCACTGTTGTATTATTAGGTTTCAAACCAAGCTCGTCTTTACTTCTCTTAAAGCGTTAGTACAAATTAAAATGTGTGAATGCAGAGAGGGGGTGGAGAAAATAAAGATATAATACTAGTGTAAAATAAACTATATAAATACAGTGATCTATTTCCATGACTTAATAGCAGGCTCGGGAGAAGGAGAAAAACAACTATCATTTTTTTAGAGCCTACTTTCATGAGTATATTCAAGATCAGAAAGAGAGAGACAGAGCGAGAGTGAGAGAAATAGTCTTCCTTTTGCAAATACAATGGAGAGACAGGAGTTCAAAGTCACGTACTTCTTCCTTACCAAGACTAACTCTGTTAGCAAATCTCCTATCATCGAGCCGCATKTATTTCCCTCCACTAAATGAAAGATGCTTACGCAATATGTTTGGTAATGGCCGATGTTTAAACAGGTTATTATCATTAAAATCTAAATGGGAATAAAAAGGGAAGGAGAAGGGGATAGAGAAGTTAATGTGGCGTGGCCCGGTTTTACAACCACTCTCAGTCTTTTTCAGAGATAAACCACTAGATCATTTTAATTAGACAGTGTGTTAATTGAGTGTGGGCCCTGGGGTATAATGTGTCATTATTAGTCTGCATCAACGGTAACCCCTCACGAGTGTGACACCATTCACCTGACCGAGTGAGAAAGAGAGGAGAGAGTGCCAGAAAGAGGAAGGGGGAGGGAAAGAGTGTTTGTGTGTGTGAGAGACAGAGAGATGAACGAGTGAAAGAGAGAGAGAGGGTGAGAAGAGAACGACAGATAGAGAGGTAGGTGATCTCCCCCCTCAACATCCTCTCTGACATCATTACTTACTCATCTCGTTCTGCCTGTGTGATAATGTTCAGGAAATGCCAAGAGAGATCAACGTTACAAGGTATCCCACTTTGCCTCAAAATCAGGCAGTAAAAGGTCAAGACTCTATGCCCAGGGGAAGCATGCTGCATATACCACCAACTTCAATCTACCTACTACACTGCACCATGCAGTCCAACCACTACCATGCAAAACTGGTCTGAGATCAGCTGTTAGAGAACTAGAGACAGTCAGACTTTGKCAGTGAATCCACTACCATCCAAACTGTACTGGGATCAGCGGTTAGAGAGCCAGAGACAATGTCACGGTCAGCCGCTACTTTATCCTGAGATACCCTCTGTGGGAAAAGGGGTTTAATAGAATAAAGATGGCAGTAAATCACATTTTACACTCTTTTATATAAATGTAATTAACACCCACACACAGACTCTCTCTAAAACACACACACTCACACAGACGTACGCCACAAAGACATGCGGCTCGGTGRTCTGTCGACACCCTTGTACAGCAGAAGGGGATCAGTGGCCAAGCGTATTATTACACTCAAGTCATACTGTCATAACGTATCCTTCCACCAAGGCCTACTCTAGTACCGCTACCGTGGCGATGGTACAAGAAACATATTGAGACCATTAGCTTGGTGATTGGCTGCCTTCAAAGCCTATCATCCAATGAGCATTTATGAGTCATGCAGGAGACATGAGTCTCAAGGCTTTTAGGGAATTCTGTGGTCTTAGATGATATTTTGTTTCGGCAGCAGGTGCTATGTAATGTGATTGTAATTGACCCTGAATATGTTGTAATGCAGCATCAATTCAGGCATACTTGGTAAATGTGTTGCTATCAGTGGAGGCTGATGAGGGGAGGACAGCTCACAATAATGGCTGGAGCAGAGCAAATGGAATGGCATCAAGTTGTAATTGATACCATTCCACTGATTCCGCTCCAGCCATTACATRGAGCCCATCCTCCCCAATTAAGGTGGCACCAACCTCCTGTGGTGGCTCGCAAATGCTGATAAGCCAACTGTAGCTACATTCAACTAGCTTCATTGGTAGGTCTTGGGGAGCAATTATGACAAGGAGTTTCATGACCTGGCCCGACCAGGGAAAGTTCACCAAGGTAAAACGAGGACCCTAGGTATAATTCCATCGCCTTTCACAAGTTTCTCTCAAACCAGTCCATTAACTAAATAATAAATGACATGCATGTAGTCGTTCTTGATAAAGCGACTAAACAAGATGCTAAACACAAACACACAGCTCGGCGCTAGCCTGAAAAGGTTGGGCCATGTTAGCTCAAGTCAAGACGAATCCTCTGTCTAGTCGTGGCGGCGCATMGSGTCTTGCCACCAAGCTTCACTACTTCCACTGCGGAGAGGAAACAAGGGCTGGGAAAACACATTTGTAAACACAAATTAAACGAAGAGGGGAAGGGATGGAGGGGTGAAAAGAGGAAGAGTCGCTTTGGAYGAGGGCATTATTTATGACACCTCATCCTATCCTCCTCTCTTCACTTCTTCCTTCAGAGCAGTTAGCTCCACCATAGTGCTAGGAAGCAAAATAGTGCCTCTTTATATTTAGCATCACTAAATGGAAGGGAAGCCATCCAAGGGGTGAGACGAGACACAGACAGCGCTAGGAACAAGCCCCTTTGTACATCCTAAATCKTGTTCCAGGCGACTGCATGGATGCCAAAGCTGTGTTTAGCTATGCCAACCAACTACGCCACCCTCTCCTCACTGTTGGTGGGTGCAGTAAGGGGGTTGGCYAACAACGATATTCTTCCAGACGAGTGGATGTTATTGACTAAGGAAGTTCAATTCAATTCCGTTTAGTTAAATTAATTTCATTTCAGTTGAGTTCAGTTAATTTTAGTTTAGTTCAGTTTATTTCAAGATCATTTCAGTTTAGTTCAGTTTATTTCAGTTAATTTAGAGGGGAAGAATCCATTTGTACCAGGATATTCCTTTGTTCGGGTTGAGGAGCCACATGATTGAGTCTAATAAATGTACTGCAATTATTGAAACAAATGATCCAACTATGGCCTATACAGCATGCCTGATTTACTGTAGCCTTACAAAATGGGCCTCTTATACCAGTTAGTGTGTGTATGTGTGTGTGTGTGTGTGTGTGTGTGTGTGTGTGTGTGTGTGTGTGTATGTGTGCCTGTGTGTGTTCATGTGTTTGCCTATGAACATTTCAGAAGACCAGCTCACTCACTTCATTGATAACTAATATATAATGAACTCTCTCCATGAGGTCCCTTACATTAAAGACCACTCACAGTGTCCCATTCTGCATCATATGCAAATCCATATTTAGATTTTCCCCACTAGATGTATGAAGAACAAAGAGAAAACCGTGTGTTGCATCATGAAGAAATAACACCAAGAGAAAATAATTGACATTGATCAAGCCAAGGCTGGCAGACTTTCGTGCAATATTGACAAGTATGTAGATATTTACTACCAGCGAAGTGCATTACTAGAACCATCAACTTAAAAAACGAGTTGGTGGATGAAATCAAGGTTGAAAATCCCTTAGGAAAGTGGCTTTTATGATAATAACGATCAGCATGAGGCACAATAATGGCGGCCATTTTGCATCAGCACTGCCAGGTAGAAGAAATCCTGCCATTATATTCATAAACACCACTGAGACTGAGAGACTTGACACTCAGCCCATCTCTCTCCCCATAAGGTATCTAGGCTAGGCTAGTATCCACCCAGGGCTCAGGCACACACACAGACAGACAGACAGATGGATAGACAAAGAAGAGACCACATTAGCATTGTCTACACGCCTCAGAGGACACAACCTGTCTTGGGGAACATAACACCACTACTAACCAGGTCATCCTAGAGGGAATAGTGGCAAAACACACCACAGCACAGCTCGGGCAGCACAAGCAGAGCAGGACATTCTGGGAGAGGTAGGGAATAAAAGAGAAAAGGAGGGAAAAGCAATGGTGGCACAACGACATGTGAGTGAATGCATGGGTGAGGTCAGGGTAGACTCAGTCCCGCGTTCAGCCACCCACCCCCGCCACACACACACACCGACCCCAACTGCTGTGGTTAAGTTAGAGTTAGAGCACTTCAGGCTCCATCAGGCTGTCCTTGAGGGCTTATTTCATCACCCATACAATCAGGATCTAAA
This sequence comes from Salvelinus sp. IW2-2015, assembly GCF_002910315.2. Lineage (NCBI taxonomy): Eukaryota > Metazoa > Chordata > Actinopteri > Salmoniformes > Salmonidae > Salvelinus > Salvelinus sp. IW2-2015. Next base: position 1,276,402 of record NC_036838.1, on the reverse strand, counting down.
GCCCAATGAAGATAAAGTAGCCCAGTACTAGTGTCTGAGAGCTGGAGAAAACATGCTTGAGTAGGCAGTCAGTCCCTTTCGCCTGGCAATAAGAAAATATTTCAAAACCGATGCCAGTTTCCATCTTCAAAATAATTATTAAAGATTTACAGCTAAGGGGAAACAGAGGCAAGAAGGAAGGCTGAGGTAGAAAGTACTGTTATATCTAGCTTAGCTGTCAAAGAATGCACATCTGCACAGTTTCACATTGCACATCACTCTCTCGTTTAATGACATGTGGCACTCATTCTGACAACCTATCCATCTTAAATCAGCACACTGTCGTATACCATAACAACGTACAGTACGACGAACAGCACGTCATACCATACATAACATTTCCCCCCCTCTTTCCAAAACCACGGACTGGTACCATATCTAAAAATGTCCATAGGGCAAGTACCTAGAGTGATACCTGTWAGAAAGAAACATTAACCCTTAAACGGAAGAGGTAAATAACGACTCTCCGAACTAGCCAGTTCAGTCTATTAACCTGGAGGTTGACTAAGATAGCTAACGGAGCCTAAGAATGAAAGGAGGTTAACCTGTCTAGGACTGGGGTTCTGCTAGCGCCAACAGCCAATGAAATTGCAGGGCGCCAAATACAAATCAACAGAAATTTCATAAATCAAATTTCTCAAACATACAAGTATTAGGCACCATTTTAAAGATAACATTCTCGTTAATCCAGCCACAGTGTCTGATTTCAAAAATGCTTTACAGCGAAAGCTCCACAAACGATTATGTTAGGTCACCACCAAGTCACAGAAAAACCCAGCCATTTTTCCCGCCAAATAGAGGAGTCACAAAAAGCACAAATAGAGATAAAATGAATCACTAACCTTTGATGATCTTCATGTTACACAATACACGTATGTTTTGTTCGGTAAAGTTCATATTTATATCCAAAAACCTCATTTTACATTTGTGTGTTACGTTCAGTAGTTCCAAAACATGCAGTGAATTTGCAGAGAGCCACATGAATTTACAGAAATACTCATTATAAATGTTGATGAAAATACATGTGTTATACATGGAAATATAGATAAACTTCTCCTTAATGCAACCACTGTGTCAGATTTCAAAAAAACTTAACGGAAAAAGCATAATCTGAGTACGGCGCTCAGAGCCCAAAACAAGAAATATCCGCCATGTTGCGCCATCAACATTAGTCTGAAATAGCATTATAAATATTCACTTACCTTTGAGGATCTTCATCAGAATGCACTCACAGGAAACCCAGTTCGACAATAAATGTTTGATTTGTTCCAGAAAGTCCATCAATTATGTCCAAATAGCTTCTTTTGTTAGGGCGTTTGGTAAACAAATCTAAACGCGCGTTCAGGTCCAGTCGGACAAAAAGTTCAAAAAGTTATATTACAGGTCGTAGAAACTTGTCAAACTAAGTATAGAATCAATCTTTAGGATGTTTTAATCATAAATATAAAAAAATGTTCCAACCGGAGAATTCCATTGTCTGTAGAAAAGCAATGGAACGAGAGCTACCTCTCATGTGAAATGCGCATGACTGAGAACGAGGCTGCTGCCAGACCCCTTAGTCAAACAGCTCTCATCCGGCCACCTTCACGGTAGAAGCCTGCAACAACGTTCTAAAGACGGTTGACATCTAGTGGAAGCCTTAGGAAGTGCAAAATAACCCATATCCCACTTTGTATTCGATAGGGGCTGAGTGAAAAACTACAAACCTCAGATTTCCCACATCCTGTTTGGATTTTTTCTCAGGTTCAAAAACTACAAACCTCAGATTTCCCACTTCCTGTTTGGATATTTTCTCAGGTTTCTGCCTGCCATATGAGTTATGTTATACTCACAGACATCATTCAAAGTTGTAGAAACTTCAGAGTGTTTTCTATCCACTACTAATAATAGTGTTCCTTGAGGGGCAGGGACATTTCTGAGGTGGCTGGCGAGCCAGCGTGATCCATTGCTCAGCATGAAGGTGGCGGGTCACAGTTGTCGACTGACCTGCAAGGGGTCCGARCAGAATGAGGCCATTTTGTTGCACCGCCGAGGTCGTCGGGCTCGGACCCAGTCTGACACCTGGATGATTGGCTTCTTCACAATGTGTGTCTTGTCGAAACGCTGTTTCATTGTTCTTTGGTGCCTGGTCACTGTTTGCTTTTCTTGGGTGCGCCTAGTCGCCAGTTCTGCTACTCTCTGTGTTCTGAGTCTGTCCAGTGGCAGTTCCATCTCACGACCTAGTATGAGAGATGCCGGGGAGACCTTTGTTGTTGTGTGTTTGCATGCTCTGTAGTGCATTAGCGTTTGGTTCAAAGCAGTTTGGAACGTGCGCCCATGGACCAGGTCTACTCTGATGCCGTTCTTCAGCGTTTGGTTGAAGCGTCCGTTAGCTTGTGGGTTGTAGTAGGCCGTGCAGATGTGTTTGATTCCCTTGTTACTGAGATAGGAGGAGAATTCGACAGAGGTTAGCTGGGGCCCATTGTCTGTGGTGAGGGTGAGAGGTAGGCCCCACCTTGTGAACATGCTGTCTAGGATGTCCTCGATTGCCTGTGTTGTGACAGTCCGACCGGAACTTCTGGCCACTTAGAGTGGAGGTCATATGCCACCACCAGGAAGCGCTGATGGTGAGGGACTGCTCCCAGGAGTGGGACGGCCATGTGAGACGCTACAGGGGGGGTGGGGCGGTCTTCCCTGTTTTCCCACTGAGGAGGCATGCAGCACAATCCCTGACCAGGGCTTTAATGTTGTGGTCGATGCCTGGCCACCACACAAGGTCTTGACATCGCTGCTTGACCTTCACTATGCCCAAGTGACAATCGTGTGCCATTGATAGAACACACGCACGCAGGCCACTCGGGACCACAATGCAAATCCCTCGAGAGACACAGATTTCTTCCCAGCAAGAAAGTTTGTGCTTCACACTAGCGAAAGTCGCCAGCTCTTCTGGCATACATGCTGGCCATCCAGTGCGTATGCAGTTGCGCAGGGTAGACAGTGTGGGATCGTGTTCCGATGCTTGRTTCAGCTCCTCCAGTGAGACGGCTGAATGAAGGGGAGCGTAGAGCATTTGTACGAGTTCTGTTTCGTTGTCGTCTGGCAAGACGGTCGGAGTAGGAGCTTCAAAGGAGCGTGAGAGGAGGTTTTCCACCATGTTATCCCTCCCCGGAGTGAACTTCAGCTGATAGTCATACTGTCTGAGGCGGTCGGCCCATCTGTGCAGCCGAAGTGGCTTGTGGCCAGTTCCTGATGCTGACAGTAGCATTGTGAGGGACTGGTGGTCGGTTCGGAGTGTGAAAAGCTGGCCTTATAAGTAGAGGTGCCACCTTTCGCACTACCAGACACAGGCCAGTGATTCTTGTTCGCCCACAGAGTATTGTTGTTAGTGGGGCTCAGGGCCCTTGAGGTGAAGGCGACGGTCCTCTCAATGCCATTCTGCAGCTGTGAGAGGACAGCTCCTAGTGCTCCAACTGAGGCATCACAGGTGACAATGGTGGGGCAGAGGGGGTCAAAGTGAGCCTAATCCGGAGCTGTGGTGTGCTGGATCTTCAGTGAGCGGACCGCGTCTGAGCAGGCTGCGGTCCAGACCCATGGCTCGTCCTTCTTGAGGAGCTGGCGCAGGGGGCGCTGTGGTCTGAGAGTAGTGGGGCAGAAACCGGAGGTTGTAGGCTGTCATGCCAAAGAATGAGGCCACCTGAGAAGCTGAGGTTGGTTCCGGGATGCAGAGGACAGCTTCAATGTTCCACATCAGTGGGTCAATGCCTTTGGAAACCCACAAACTTGACGGCTGGAGCTGCAAAGGTGCATTTTCCACCGTTCGGGGTCAGGTTGTTTCGCAGTAGAGCACTGAAAACTCTGTGGAGTCGATGGTCATGGATGGGGAGGTCAGGGCCGTGGACCACGATGTCGTCCAGATAGACTGCCACCCTGGGTATTCCAGRGAGGATGGTTCTCATCACCTTCTGGAAGCAGCTTGGGGCGGAGCTAAGTCCAAAAGGCATGCGTGTATATCTGAACACACCAGCATGTGTGATAAAGGCTGTGAGGTCTCTGCTGGCTYGGTGGAGGGGCACCTGAAGATAACCCTGACGCAGGTCGAGCTTCGTGAAGTTCTTGGAGCGATGAAATCGTGCGGTCAGCTCCTCAGCTGTAGGSAAGGGGTACTTATCCAGGACAACAGCCTTGTTCACAGAACGGAGATCCATACAGGTCCGGATTCCACCTGACTATTTGGTTGTGTTGACTGGCTCAATGATGCCTGCCTCCAACTTTGACTGGATATCTTTTGTGACGTCATCACACAGTGCAAAGGAATGCGCCGCAGGGGCGGCATGACTGCGGTCACATCCAGGTTCACTAGGGGCCTGTGAGTAAAAGTTGTGAGGCAGCCCAGTTCTGTTGTCATGTGCCGGTAACTTGGTGGATAGCTGACCCATTGTTATCTCCTAGTGTGAACCCCAAGCCTTTGAAGAGGTCGAGGCCCAGGAGGTTGGCACCCCGCTTTGCAATGTGAAATGTGAATGATGGCAGGTGCTTGGCGCCGTAGTGCACTGGGACCTGGAGGGTGCAGTGGGGGGCTTGGATCTACCATACCCACACAGGGCCACACAGGGCAGTGGAGGGCTGTTGGAYTGGTAGGTGACTGAAAAACTTGTAGTAAGTTGCAAGGTTGAGAAACAACACCGCAGTGCCAGTATCCAGTAGCAAAGGCAAACCCACCTCACCCAGCTGCACAGTGCATTAATTAAATGACACATGGTTAGTGGAGACGGTTCGGATTTCAGTGTGTTCATGTTGAGAGCGAGATGAAAATAAGGGCCTGTTCTGGGTAGAGCTAGTAGCTGGGGTAGAACGACACACTTTAGCAAAGTGATTGTATTTTGAACAGTTCTTGCATATATTCCCACGGGCTGGGCAGTTTGAAGCCCTTGCATTGTGAGAACTAGCCCCACAGTTGCCACAGCTACTTCTGTTTGTTCGTCTGTGTGCCTGCTGCACGGGCATGCCGGTGTCTGTGTCCATGCAGCTATCGACGTGGGAGGGTGTGCGCYGCGCGTGGTTGTTGTAGTGTGCCTGCTCGGGCTGAAGCTGGTGTGTGAGAATGGCTGGGGGCCGAGTGTATGCTGCAGAGCTGTCTGTTAGCATAGTAGAGCATTCCAAAGCCGCTTCAACCTGGAGTGCTATTTTAATAGCTCCATCAAGTTGTAAATTATCKGATTCCAAAATAKGTTTCTCCCTCGTCTTTTCACATAACGTCCCCTTTATCAGCTGATCTCTGATGATCTCATCCTGAAGTGTACCGTAGTTACAAGAGCTAGCCAAATCCCTCAAATTAGCCACGTAGCTTTGAATGGACTCACCCGGGCATTGTTGTCTTTTCCGTAGCCGGTAGCGTCGGAGCAGCACTCGCTCTTTCCTGGCGAAGTGGTTCCGTAGGAGGCTGACTGCAGCGGTGAATGTAGGAGCCGATCCAGGCGCTCTGAAAATCCTCTGTCCCTTTGTACCAAAGCAGTGACGGAGCAGTGCTGTCCTCCGCTTGTCGGAGATTCTAGAAAAGTCCATAACTTTGAGATAAGTGTTAAAACTTTCAAGCCAGTTATTCCATGGGACTGGAGGTTCGCCAGGCATGGCGAGGAATGGTGCTGGTGGTGGTATACTGAATTCAGCCATCTGCGTCGCCAATGTTATATCTAGCTTAGCTGTCAAAGAACGCACATCTGCACAGTTTCACATTGCACAAGTACACCCAGCGACCCGGTTTTACAGGCACGCTAGCGCATACACACACACACACACACACACACAGACGGACACACACACTTCCCCCAAACGGGTTAAAAAACAAGTTCATGCAGCATGTCATAATAATTCCAGACAAGAGGACTAAAACTGTGGGATTTGTTGTTTTCCTCCTTCATCCAAATGAAATCAAGCAAAAAGAGGCAGCCACAACTTTCTCTACTCTGAGTCTTCATGGTTGTGAAAATTACTTTTATTKATTTTGCTTCACTATTCTGTTTCAAATGAAGGCCTCTATCCCATTTTGGAGGGAATGCAATCATTTCACTATAATTTCAGTACTCAAAATAAAATTGGGATGGAATGATCTGGCTGCTACAGGAAGATTACTAAGCTGTGTCATAACAGCCATTKYTGTATTAGTAGCCTGAAGTATTAGCCAGAACAAGGACATGTCCTATCATTAAGATGACCTACACGTTCCAGTGACCTCAGTTAAAGTACAAGCTGTCTTCACTCACAGAGGATGAGACAGGTTGTAGTGCATCACTAATTAATACCCTTATGTACTGTAGACTGAGAGATTTTGGTGGCAGAAACAACATGCAACAGTTATGTACCAAAATCAAATATGACATACCGTAACTACGCTTCTGTTTGAATGTGTAAGCATACTATTACTGACTTGTAGCCTGCCAAATCAATTAAATTGCACTCTTGACCGTCATATATTGATCATATAGGCCTAAGAAGGCATATTTACAACAGTGTTATAAGTTCTGTGGATGTTTTGCTAAGAAAGTTAAGACTAGATCSTTCACWAGATGATTTCATTGCCTCTGATTCCTTCAGAGACCATTGTCTCAGGCCCTGTATCCCTACAACAATACACCGCTGCAGATGCTGCTTTTAGGAAGCCTAATGATAGTCTCATACAAAGTCCACATAATTCATCGGCATAGAATCGAATAATTAAACAAGGCAGAATCTATAGCTTTTGTAAAGTTATTGTGAAGGTAGAAGTGGCAAGAACTAGTCAGCAATTCAGATGACCACAGACTTTCCTTCTCATGGAAATTTGATTAAAAGTAAAGAGTTCGAAGAATTTATAGCCCCTCAAACATATTTACAACTCTGCCCAATCAATTAAATTGGACCCAAATCGAGGTATAATTTATTACCAAACACATCTATTGCAAAACACCAGACAAGTTAAGGTTTAGCATTTATTGCAGTCGTTTTCATTACATATAAATACACTAAAACTAATATTGGAATTCACCTGTCAGAGTAGCCTAGCCTACCCGCCCCCATGTGAAGCAATGCTGCTYRCGGTATGGCACGGGCAKGGAGTCTGCAGCAAGCAAGCATCTCTTGGTGCGCAATACCAATGCCAGTCCAACGTGGTCCCGAATGCTTTATTCTGGATGTGGTGAAACCCAGTATTTGGGCTATGTGCCCTATTGTGCCCATCTGAARCAATGCACCTGTTACCGTGAACAAAGAACTCGCTAAAACAGGCACGTTTTCCGTTCACAGCAGAATATGAAAAGCCCTTACAGTGCTTTAGTCATAATATAAAACCACATGTATTTGATCAATAATCATCACTTACGCTGCGGTTTTGTCCCAAACAGCAAACCACTGCATGGTTGTGTCCCCTGTCAAGGCGAAAGTAGTGGTGGTTAGTTTGGGATCATCTCCTCTGCTGGCTGTGGCTTCTCTTCTGGAAGTCCCTCTCCTCTCGTCGTGTTCCACTTGAATCGGCCCAGTCTTTCCGTCCAGTAACGGACCAGGACTCCTTCGCTCATCCGAAGTCTCTCCTTCCAAACCGGGGCCATCAGTCTTCAGACTCGCTAAACTTCGCGCTCTCGTTTTTACTAGAACCGGATGAATCTTCCAGAGCGACTTTTACTGTAACTCCATCGTCAGTGAACCTCGGCTCATCCTCGTAAACACCTGCATGTTGTGTGTCGCTTAGTACTCAAGTAATTGGTTAGTACTCCATCTGGACCTGTTCCAGAGCTTTGGCCGCCTGTCTCGGACCCAGCTGCACGCGTACAGTTGTAATTCCTKCAGGTGTAGCTGGACTGGTGACSGTCACACTGGGCAAATGATATCCGCATCGGCATTTAGCTGGGTATGAGCGGAGATCTGAAGCCAGGTACACAGAGTTAAGTGCAAGCAGGGGCGTCAGTTGGGCATGCCAATCTCAGATGAAGACAAAAAAAATTAAAAGTAGGCTACAAAAAAGTTATATTTACTTTAATTCCAATCTCTATTAAAATGCCACCGCTGTTTAACGTATCGGTGGTTGGCTTTATGACCATGCAGATCAACGCCCTGAGTGAAGTTACCACCTGTGCGCCTTTCTTCAGAGAGCAAAGACAGTGCCAGACAGTTTGCTTAACCAGTCAGTCGTTTAGGCAAGGCGCCTATTGTTTTGAATTTGATGTCGGCATTTGAACCAGCTGTTTTATTAATCGGTGACTTTCACATTGATGTCATGTTGTGTTGTTGACGTCGGCATAGGCTGTGCGTCAAATAAACTAGGGGAAAACAAGCTTCCCCTGAATTAAATTCATTAAAAAAAAATCGATTTAATTACTGGTGCCTTTACAGAAATACAGAAAATAATTCTAAATACTACAGAGCAATGAGTTGTGGATTGTATTAAGCGTGCAATATGAYRAGCATGCCTGACAAATAGCCTACCGTACCAAATAGCTGATTGTTGAGTTACAGCTCTCTTGGAAAAGCAGTTAAATAGCCCTAGGCCTAGCACAATATTCCAAAATACAATCGTAYGAAAAGCATAGTTTAGAAAACAAATGGTTATTGGTGAAAATACAAACAAAAGACAAAGAAAATACTCTCTAGTTATCAAAATTCTAAACTCTGAATTAAGCGAACAGTAGCCTATTTTATTGGCACCAGTAGAGAACATATTCACAGTCTTTACCATTAGACCAGTACCACTTGAAAGTTTTTGAAGACAATAATGTCCTCTTCCTGTCTAGATGGTGATCATATTGTACAATTTGTGTCTCCCCTTTTCGAAGCCTAGATTAGATGGTTGCATTCAAGACAAGGTCGTTTTTACTGATCTGTTTGTCAGTATCAGCATAGTAGGCTACTAATTTGTGCCTTAAAAAAATATATTTCTTATGTCTCCAGTCATATAAAGTGTAGTAGAATTGCATAAAATGTGTTTCTAAAAGGCCACATTTTTCCTGTGCAAAGAAAGGAGAAGACATTTCTCTCATTAGGCCTATACTTTGCATTAGGAAAGTATTCAGAGCCCTTGACTTTTTCCKCATTTTGTTACGTTACAGCCTTATTCTAAAAWTGATRAAATTAAAAARGTTCATCATCAATTTACACACAATACCCCATACTGTGTAAAGATWGAATTTTTTGCAAATTTATAAAAAATAAWAAACAGAAATACCTTATTGACATAAGTATTCAGACCCTTTGSTWTGAGAKTCGAAATTGAGCTCAGGTGCATCCTGTTTCCATTGATCATCTTTGAGYTGTTTCTACAACTTGATTGGAGTCCACCTGTGGTCAATTGAATTGACTGGACATGATTTGGAAAGCCACACACCTGTCTATATAAGGTTKCACAGTTGACACTTCATGCCAGAGCAAACACCAAGSCATGAGGTCYAAGGAATTGTKCGTAGAGCTCTGAGACAGGACTGTGTCGAGGCACAGATCTGGGGAAGGGTACAAAAATATGTCTGCAACATTGAAGGTCCCCAAGAACACAGTGGCCATCATTCTTAAAAAGAATAAGATTGGAACCACTAAGACTCTTCCTAGAGCTGGCGCCCGGCAAACTGAGCAATTGTGGGAGAAGCGCCTTGGTCAGGGAAAGTAATAAACCAGATAGTCACTCTGACAGAGCTCTAGAGTTCCTCTGTGGAGATGGGAGAACCTTCCAGAAGAACCACCATCTTACGCATCCACCAATCAGGCCTTTAGGTAGAGTGGCCAGACGGAAGCCACCCTCAGTAAAAGGCACATGATGGCCAGCTTGGAGTTTGCCAAAAGACACCTAAAGACTCTCAAACCATGGTCTGATGAAACCAAGATGATCCTTTTTGGCCTGAATGCCAGGTGTCACATCTGGAGGAAACCTGGCCCATCCCTATGTTTGAAGCATGGAGGCGGCATCATCTTGCTCTGGGGATGTTTTTCAGCGGCAGGGAACTGGGAGGCTTGTCAGGATCAAGGGAAAGAGGAGCCTTGTAGCATCATACCCCAGAAGACTCAAGAACTGTAATCGCTACCAAAGATCCTTTAATAAAGTACTGAGTAAAGGGTCTGAATACTTATGTAAATGTGACATTTCAGTTTTCTGTTTATAGAAATTTGCAAATTGAAAAAAATATATATTTTTGCTTTGTCATTGTGGGGTAATGTGTGTAGATTGATGAGGGGAAAAATACATCTACATAATACATTTTAGAATAAGGCTGTAACGTAACAAAATGTGAAAAAAGTCAAGGGGTCTGAATACTTTCCGAATGCACTGTATGTCACTACACGCTCAGGCATGCATTGTTCACAATGGTCTGTTTTGCTAACAGTTGTAGAGTTATAGTATTAGACTAAAATATGACTGTGCAATTGCCGCCCGCCAGTCAGGAGCTGCCTGAGCCGCCCGCCAGTCCGGAGCTGCCGGAGTCGCCCTTCATTCCGGAGCTGCCGGAGTCGTCCTTCACTCCGGTGCTGCCGAAATCTCCCGTCCATTCGGGACCCATGGCTAGGGTCCCTGGTCGGAGGTCGGCGGTGAGGATCGCCGCTCGTAGGAGGCCACGGGGGCGGTTGAGGCGGACAAAAACGATGGTGAAGTGGGGTCCACGTCCCGCCACCGCGGAGAGCCGCCAACGCGGACAGACGCCCACCCAGACCCTCCCCTATAGGTTCAGGTTTTGCGGCCGGAGTCCGCATAACCGGCCGGAGTCCGGTAAACCGGCCGGAGTTTGCGGCCGGAGTGCGGCCGGAGTCCGCAAAACCGGCCGGAGTTTGCGGCCGGAGTCCGCAAAAGTTGTTTTGTATTTTGTAGTGTTCTGTTTGTAGGATTAGCATTAAAATTCATCATCATGAACACTTACCACGCTGCGCCTTGGTCCTCCTCTCTTTCACCCGAAGACGAACGTCCACTCATCAAATTGGGATTAGTAGCCTATCTTCCTATTTTACATTAGTCTGCAAATGAGATGATAGATGCATGCAATCCTTTATTATAAAGGTGCAATTTAATGGTGAAAAAATAGGTTCCCAAAACTTAAAACTCATACTATGCCTATGGATGTCCAGCCAGGTCACCTGTGATCAGGGGCACCGTTCACTGACTACAAGATCTTGAAAGTCCAGCTCTCTAAGCTAACTGATTTCAATGGACAGCATGGCAAGACTGCAAAGCCTGTCCTCGGACATAGTGGACCTAAATAGTTTTTAATCAGTTTTAGCTTACTGAAAACTAACTGGATGTTTAACTTTTTGCCGAAAACAAGAAAAGAAAAAGAACCATTAGTTCTATTAGTACATTGTAAATAAAATATGATATTAATGATGATAGGTTAATCAATTATATTGAAAAAAATGTACAAGTCAGTGTTAGACGTCTATTCATGTCCGAGGACTTTGGGAAATGATGTGGAAACTGGTCACTAGGGGCAAAGTGAGCGCTGTTACCTTCAGTAGGTTTCTGTTTTCTGGTGCAACGGTCTGCCTCTGGTGCAGAGGTAGATAGAAAGTTGTTTTTGAGATTTTTGTTTTAAGCCTATCCCAAATCTAACCCTTACTTAACCATTCTGTGTTAATGCCTTCCCTTAATATTGGAGTTAGTGCATAAACTTAACCCTAACCTTAAAATATTACTTTCGACGTTTGAGAAACATGGATGAACGTCTAATTCTGACGTGAGACTGTGGACTTTCAGTGTCGACATTTGAAATCGGTCTTGTTGTGACTTGATAGTGTTTATTATGCATCTATTTCACATTGCACTGTATGCATGCACTGTTCCCAAGTAAATTCGTCAATTTATGATGAGGTTGAGTCGGGTTGTCATTGTACACGCTGTTCCACAGACATTTAAACCTAA
>NC_036838.1:1257593-1260820 GCF_002910315.2 Salvelinus sp. IW2-2015 | reverse complement strand
TATTGAGGTAATATAATAAGTAATAATATTAGTAATATAATTTACCAATTGTATTTTTGCATAGAATATAGCTCAGTATTTCTATTGTTTATTTTATATATAATTCTTAGCAAATTTTTATCAAGGGTGCCAATAATTATAGACTATATGTGTTAATCTAGCTATGCAGGGTATTTTTCTCATTCTGTTGCCCTTCCAGAATATAACAAATATACATTCCAAATGATTTAAAACAGGGGGTTCAGGTTCAATGGATGCCATTGAATTATTGCCCCCTTCTGAATAACAAAAGCTTTGACTGATACACAGTAAATACATCTGTAATATCTCCCTGAATTGTATATGCTCAAAATGAGCGTTCATCAAGAATTCTGTATCACCATTCCCCATCTGGGTTATGAATGCATTCAGCATTCTCATACTATCAGAAGATCTGGCAGATCCACAAAGCATCCCATTGAGTTCTTAACAGTTAGATTGTCTTTGATCATGACAACCCCATTGAAGTTACATAGTACAGTCTGGTAGCAGGGAAAGAAATGCAAACCTTAGCTCAACATCCATGATAAGTTAGGCCGACTCCATAAGCTTGAATATCAAGCAGGACAAACGTCAACAGAACCAGTATAATTTGTTCAGATAATTRAGAGATGCAAAGGGKATCCCAGATATCTCTCTCTCTCTTTCGCTCTCTCACCATGTGGTCCTAGTCTAGTGTGTAGTCAGTGGCCCTTTGAAAGACAGCTGCAGCTCAGCAGCCCAATGCTTCTCCTGACTGTCAGACCTGGGTTCAAATACTATTTGAAAGCTTTCAATGACATATATTGTTTGCTTTATTCTGCCAGGAATGCAAGATGGGGAGTTTACACTTTCACAATTACTCTAATAATTCCACTGCACCAGACAAGCTCAATTAAGCCCAGCTATTTGAGTTCAAATAGTATTTAAACCCAGGTTTGCTGACTGTCTATAAAGAAAATATTTCACTAGAGTCCCTCAGAATGGATGCKAMACAGTACTGTATGTCTTCTGACCTATACTTTGATGAGGATAATACAGATGTAGGATCTTAATTGATCACCTGTTGCAGTAGAATTTTCCTGTAATGCAGACATTTAAGATTGAAATTTCGAAAAATGCATCAACTCCTACAAAAAGGCCCATTATTATTATCTGCAATATCGATTATATTTTCTGCTAGAAAACTGGCTCAATTTAAGATCCTACATCTGTACTTTAATAATATTCTTTGGGCTAGGGCAGTATTTTCACTTCCGGATGAAAAGCTGTCCCAAAGTAAACTGCCTTCTACTCAGGCCAGAACTAGGATATGCATATTATTAGTAGATTTGATATGAAATACTCTGAGTTTCTAAAACTGTTTGAATAATGTCTATGAGTAAAACACGAATGATTTGGCAGTGAAACCCCGAGCACAATCCTACAGGGACAATTTTTTTGAGCTCAATTTGTTCTCCATTATTTCTATGGGAAGCTCTTTTAATAAAAATATGCTCGCAAGTTATACTTTCCACTAGATGTCAACAGTCTTTAGAAATTGGTTGATGCTTTTCCTTTGAGAATGAAGAAGTAGCTCTGTCTTTCCATGTGTCACACAAAGGGCTCAAGTCCACGCGATCTGGAACACGCGTGAACCTTGAGCACAGTATTTCCCGTGTTAAATTTTGATAGATTATTTACGTTTTAGGATACATACATTTGGATTAGGCGTTGTTTGAAATGTTTGGAGAAGTTTACAGGTACTTATTAGTACTTTATAGGCGAGTTGTCGGTGTTTTTCTGAATCAAATGCGCCAATAAGTGGACATTTTGGGATATAATGAAGATTTATCAAACAAAGGACCATTTCTGATGTTTATGGACATTTTGAGTGTCCAAACAGAAGAAATCTTCAAGAGTAAGGATTGAATTATATCTTATTTCTGATTTTTGTGTAACACCTGCCTGGTTGAATTCTGATTTTCATTGTGTTTGTATGCGGGGGTGCTGTCCTCAGATAATCACATGGTCTGCTTTCGCTGTAAGCAGTTTTATCTGACACTGTGTGGATTAACAAGAAGTAAGCTCCATTTTGAGTAATACTCATTGTATGTTTATGAAATTCTTTTTATGAGTATTTCTGTATTTGATTGGCGCGCTGCAATTTCACTGGATGTTGTTAATCAATCCGTTACGGGATCGAGCAGGAATGGGTGAAGGAGTTCCTAAGAGGTTTTAATATGGGTCTTACCCAACAACAGTAGCCTGCAATGGACAGCAAGGTAGAAAATCAAATGCTAACCAAACTGGGGCAATCAATTACAGTTTGACTCTCATCAAAAGTTCAGAGAACATTATCCAATTCATTCCAGYCATAGACACAAAACTAAATGTTGACTCAGCAATAGCTACAACTTATTGGTTTCCCCGCCCCAATTAGATAGCATTTTTAATGTGTACACCCACACATGAGTACACACACAACGTAGCCTGGAAACAGATAGGGTTGTTTTTGGAAATGCAAATACAGGCACCCACAGGCAGGCAGCACTTGAAATGACTGTTCATTAATAAAAACAAGGCTCATTAAGGGATGAAAAAAACTTCTCCTCTTAACACTATCGGTCCCGAGACACCAGCAAAAATCGGCTTTTCATTTATATGAGTTTCATTTATCTAAATTTCCAGCCCTTATATTTAGCCTCACAATTAAGTATTTTACCATTTTATTTTCAGGACAACCCGGGCTACAAGTACAACACAAAATAATTTCACATAAACGGTTGTATTCATGAGTATTATTGAAAAATGTCAATAAAAAAAAAGATCTGCCAAAGAAGAAACATGATAGAAATGCCTTTTTTATGAATCCTGTAAGTACAGAAATGTTTTGCTCAGTGGGAAATTAATATCCAACTAGTCAGTGACAACTGACTTTGGATTTTGGWGTTTGTGACAGCAACCATATGAGCTTATTACAGTATTATTTATTTTATTTTATTTTTTATTTCACCTTTATTTTACCAGGTAGGCAAGTTGAGAACAAGTTCTCATTTATAATTGCGACCTGGCCAAGATAAAGCAAAGCAGTTCGACACATACAACAACACAGAGTTACACATGGAGTAAAACAAACATACAGTCAATAATACAGTACACAAATAAGTCTATATACAATGTGAGCAAATGAGGTGAGATAAGGGAGGTAAAGGCAAAAAAAGGCCATG
>NC_036838.1:1256186-1257493 GCF_002910315.2 Salvelinus sp. IW2-2015 | reverse complement strand
ATACAAAACAATATGACAGCACATGATTCATTGGCGGTGATATATACACTGCCTCTGTAGGACAACAACAGTATGTTTACCAACAAGCCCGACTCGGTCAAATCAACAAGCCTTTTTGTACTACTTTTGGCACATAATGCCACTCCGGCTCCGTTCATGTCACAGAGGAAAAAGGAAGGGACCGGAAAAAAGAAGTCAAAGATTTTGGGTCCCATCCTCCTACACTGCTGGTGATGAATGGGAGTGAGGTTGCTAAAGCTGAGTATCAATCATAGACTAGACTATTAATTAATGTTGTAGGAGGTAAGCCAGCAAAGACCAGAAAAAAGGAAAGCTATTCCAAACACAGCCTTATTTTAGTTATGGCAGCAACACCACAAATGCAGTTCTTGAAAACAATTGCAGGTCAAATGGATACAGAAACAGACACACACACACACACACACACACACACACACACACACACACACACACACACACACACACACACACACACACACACACACACACACACACACACACCCCACACACACACACACACACACACACACACACACACACACACACACACACACCCTTGTATTATTGGAATTGAGCTAAGAGCTAAGACAATCCAGCGTGTACTGTAATAGCCCTATCCATAAACCTCATCATTATCAGGCTTTGGATGTGACTCACAGAATTCTTTACACTATGATGTGATTCATGCCACTGGTCATTTATTATGCCATTGTAAATCATCCCCAAGAAGAATGCTGKAAATAAACAAGTGTGCCATTTTTGTCACTGCAATGTGATTCCCCATTCAGAAGGCGGCGCCGCTGCTGGGATAGACCTATGTCTGGTCAAAGAGAATGAATGGCAAATAGTAAGTTGACTATACACAGTGCYCATGGGACTACTATTAGGCTGTTTAGTATTTATTTTGTGGGGATATTCAGTGCAAAGGTTTAAAGGAAATGTAATTCAAAGTTTTATGCCAYAGCCTTGGATGAACAAGGTTAYCATGTTTCCATCCTCTGCTTTGAAACCTTATGCCTGATAAAATACWTTCCATTTACTTTAAATGATAAATGTGTACAGAAAGTTCTGAATGCCAAAAGATAATTGGCACTCAAAGGTCCCAGTTACATCACAAATGGTCCTTTTGTTCGATATTATSCTTCTTTATATCCATAAAAACTCAGTTTAGCTGGCGCGCTTCAGTCAATAATCCACCCAGTTTCCCTCCATCAAAATGCATACAAAATGAATCCCAAACATTACTAATAAACTTATCCAAACAAGTCAAACAACATTTATAATCA
>NC_036838.1:1228536-1252635 GCF_002910315.2 Salvelinus sp. IW2-2015 | reverse complement strand
AACCTTAGGTACGTAAGGAGAATCGTTATTGTCTTTACCGGAGAGAAATACCAAAGAACGCGTCTCATCCACGCGCTTGGAAACACTACAGCCAAAATGTGGCCACCTAGAAATATACATTTTCTAGCTAATTCAAAAACACTGAAACTCTTTCTAAGACTGTTGAAATCTAGTGGAAGCCCTAGGAACTGCAATCTGGGAGGACTTGGCATTATAATAAAAGTGATAGCCATTGAAAATTGTGGTAGGCCGAATTTTTGGGGGGGATGGTTTGTCCTCGGGTTTCGCCTGCCATATCAGTTCTGTTATACTCACAGACATCATTTTAACAGTTTTAGAACGTTAGAGTATTTTCTATCCAATCTACCAATTATATGCATATCCTAGCTTCTGGGCCTGAGTAACAGGCAGTTTATATTGGGAAGCTTTTCATCCGGACGTCAAATACTGCCCCTACCCATGAGAGGTTAACCTTTAAGCCAATGTATAACACTTGTATCTTTTATGAATGTTTATTATGAGTATTTATGTATTTTGAATTTGCGCTCTGCAATTTCACCGGATGTTGTATAGGTGGGTCGCTAGCGGGACCCCCCACAGTTTTAACTATCCCAGACAGGTTAAAACTGGAACTTCCATCAGGAGCTAGCCAGCTAACTAGCTGCTAGTCTTTGTTAGCCATGGCTAGCGTTCTTCACCTTTTTCTCGTCACCAGCCAGCCAGCCTTAGCTCGGACAACAGCTGTCCTGTTTGCTCAGCGCGATATCAACCCAAAGCTTATCGGACTGCTTCTCTCTACCTATCACCGGATTCCTGCCGCTCTGGATCATTACACCGGATCATAACAGCTAGCTAGCTGCAAATGAGTGGCTACTGTTAGCTAACGCCTCTGTCCCGAAACAAGCACCAGCTAGACTTGAGCTAGCCTCGAGCTAGGCCCATATACCAGCTAACTCTAGGGCTACATACCTCTTTGCAATTGGCTCTCCTTCCCAAGCGGTATGACGGCTGCGTGGTCCCATGGTGTTTATACTTGCGTACTATTGTTTGTACAGATGAACGTGGTACCTTCAGGCGTTTGGAAATTGYTCCAAGGATGAACCAGACTWGTGGAGGTCTACACATTTTTTTTGAGGTCTTGGCTTATTTATTTAGAATTTCCCAAGATGTTAAGCAAAGAGGCACTGAGTTTGAAGGTAGGCCTTGAAATATATCCACAGGTACACCTCAAATTGACTGAAATTATGTCAGTTAGCCTAACAGAAGCATCTAAAGCCATGACATAATTTTCTGGAATTTTCCAAGCTGTTTAAAGGCACAGTCAACTTAGTGTATGTAAACTTCTGACCCATTTGAATTGTGATACAGTGAATTGTAAGTTAAATAATCTGTCTGTAAACAATTGTTGGAAAAATTACTTGTGACATGCACAAAATAGATGTCCTAACTGTCTTACCCAAACTATAGTTTGTTTACAAGAAATTTGTGGAGTGGTTGAAAAACAAGTTTWAATGACTCCTAACTCCCTAAACTTCCAAMTTCAACTGTATGAGATGAGTAATGCGAGATATGAGAGCAATCTTAAAGTGGCATTATTAAAGTGACTAGYSTTCCATTTGTTAAAGTGGCCAATGATATCAAGTTGTAGGTAGGCAGCCGCCTCKCTGTGCTAGTGGTGGCTGTTTAACAATCTAGTGGCCTTGAGATTGAAGCTATTTTTCAATCACTCTSTCCCAGCTCTGATGCACCTGTACTGAACTCGCCTTCTGGATGGAAGCGGGGTGAAGAGGTCATGGCTCGGGTGGATTCTGTCCTTGATWATTTTTTTGCCTTCTTGTGACTTTGGGTGTTGTAGGTGTCCTGGAGGGCAGGTAGTTTGTCCCCGGTGATGTGTTTTACAGACCACACTACCCTCTGGAGAGCCCTGCGGTTGTGGGCAGTGCGGTTGCTGTACCAGGCGGTGATACAGCCTGACAGGATGCTCTGAATTATGCACCTGCAAAAGTTAGTGAGGATTTTTGGTGACAAGCCACTTTTTTTCTGCCTCCTGAGGTTGAAGGGGCGCTATTGCGCCTTCTTCACCAAACTGTCTGTGTACGCTGACCATTTCAGCTTGTCGGTGATATGTACACAGAGGAACTTAAAACTTTCCACCTTCTCCACTGCTGTCCCATCGATGTGGATAGGGGGGTGTTCCCTTTGCTGTTTCCTGAAGTCCATGATCATTTATTTTGTTTTGCTGACATTGAGTGAGAGGTTATTTTCCTGACATCACACTCTGAGGGCCCTCACCTCCTTCCTGTAGGCTGTCTCGTCATTGTTGGTAATCAAGTCTACCAATGTAGTGTAGTCTGCAAACTTGATGATTGAGTTGGAGGTATGCATGGCCACGCAGTTGTGGGTGAACAGAGAGTACAGGAGAGGGCTGAGAACGCACCCTAGTGGGGCCCCAGTGTTGAGAATCAGCGGAGCTGGGGTGTTGTTTCCTCCCTTCACCACCTGGGGGCGGCGAATCAGGAGCCCAGGACCCAGTTGTGGGGGGGGGGGGGGGGGGGGGGGGGGGGGGGGGGGGGGGGGGGGGGGGGGGGGGGGGGGGGGGGGGGGGGGGGG
The DNA here is from genome assembly GCF_002910315.2 of Salvelinus sp. IW2-2015. Classification (NCBI taxonomy): domain Eukaryota; kingdom Metazoa; phylum Chordata; class Actinopteri; order Salmoniformes; family Salmonidae; genus Salvelinus; species Salvelinus sp. IW2-2015. The sequence continues at coordinate 1,250,025 of NC_036838.1, read as the reverse complement.
GGGGGGGGGGGGGGGGGGGGGGGGGGGGGGGGGGGGGGGGGGGGGGTGGAGACACTGGGTCTCAAGCTTAATGTTGAGTTTGGAGGGTACTATGGTGTTGAGTGCTGAACTGTAGTCAATGAACAACATCCTTGCATAGGTATTCCTCTTGTCCAGATGGGATAGGGCAGTGTGCAGTGTGATGGTGATTCCATCGTCTGAGGACCTATTGGGGCGTTAAGCAAATTGGAGTGGGTCTAGTGTGTCAGGTAGGGTGGAGATGATATGATCCTTGACTAGTCTCTCAAAGCACTTCATGATGACGGAAGTGAGTGCTACGGGGCGATAGTCATTTAGTTCAGTTACCTTAGTGTAACCGGTGTGAAATGGCTAGCTAGTTAGCGGGGTGCACGCTAATAGCGTTTCAATCGGTGACGTCATTGATGCTATACTGTTACATTGATGCTATTGACCTGGATCACTGGTTGCTGCGGAAAAGGAGGAGGTCAAAAGGGGAGTGAGTGTAACCGGTGTGAAATGGCTAGCTTGTTAGCGGGGTGTGCGCTAATAGCATTTCAATTGGTGACGTCACTCGCTCTGAGACCTTGAAGTAGTTGTTTCTCTTGCTCTGCAAGGGCCGCGGCTTTTGTGGAGCGATAGGTAACGATGCTTCGAGGTCGCCTGTTGTCGATGTGTGCAGAAGGTCCCTGGTTCGAGCCCAGGTAGGGGCAAGGAGAGGGACGGAAGCAAAACTGTTAAATTAGCTTTCTTGGGAACAGGAACAATGGTGGCCATCTTGAAGCATGTGGGGACTGCAGACTGGGATASGGATTGATTGAATATGTCCGTAAACACACCAGCCAGCTAGTCTGCTCTTGCTCTGAGGATGCGGCTAGGGATGCCGTCTGGGCCGGCAGCCCTTGCGAGGGTTAACACGTTTAAATGTTTTACTCACGTCAGCCATGGAGAAGSAGAGCCCACAGACTTTGGTAGCGGGCCGTGTCGGTGGAACTGYATTGTCCTCAATGCGCGTTTCATTTGTGTGGGAGCAAGACGCCGATATCCGCGACGGGGCTGTTTTTCTTTTTGTAATCCGKGATTGTCTGTAGACCCTGCCACATTCGTCTCGTGTTTGAGCCATTGAATTGCAACTCCACTTTGTCTCTATAATGACGCTTTGCTTGTTTGATTGCCTTACTGGAATAACTACACTGTTTGTATTCGGGTCATGTTTCCAGTCGCCTTGACATGATTAAATGGGGTGGTACGTGCTTTTAGTTTTGCGTAAATGCTGCCATCAATAAARGTACATCCTAACAGGAATGAGTCCTGACTCCCTGGTCTATCTATATGGATGGGAAGACGGCTAGAATAAACAAAATCATATAATTCAGATTCTGACCTCTAGCTTTGCTTGTATTTCAACTTACCTGGTAAAGTAAGGGTTTAATACCTTTATGGTACTTTGTCACCAGGTAGTTCAGCCTGAGTACCATACGTATGGGATGCCAATGTCTAATCTGTGAACGCACACTGTGCTCCAGCTCTTATGTCAGAACATCCCTTGTCAACAACCTGCTAAATACAGTCATTCATGATGCCCAATAACACATTCTCTGAAATAAACAAGACAAAGCTGGAGTCAAATGTCGTAAATGGTAGAAGTGAAAACCCTATAACAATTTTGTACCAACAAATGCCCTTGCTGGAACGAGAGCATCAGGTGTTTCTCTAATCAAACGGCTTCCAAGCAGGAAACTGACGTTCCACTGACACTGCCAACTGTCACTCTCCACAGCTGYAGTGTCGAGGACTCACAGGSRGCAGCCATGTCTGGCCCAGCTTGTGGAATCACATGAATAGAAATATGATTACTAGAACTACAATTCAATGTTCTGTGATGGATAGGCTAGCGGCCATATTGAGTGTACCCATGCCAGTAATTATATTTCTATGTTCAGATGTGAACCACCAGTGTTGAAACTCGATTAACACAGCATCTCTCAGCAGGTCTTCTGTGCCATTTTCTCTCAGCTAATTATGTTTATCTCTCCAATTGATGCAGGACATATGCTACAGAAGGTTCTGGTAATGCATGACCTTTGGAGAAAAAGTATTGATTTAGTGACTTGATCTCTAATTATGCATGGCTAGTACAGAACCTACTGTAGTACAACTGGACMGAGGGATTTTGGAAGTCTTTTTTGTGTACTATTGATGTAGGATCTTAATTTGATGATAATTTTCCTACACTATAGAAAATGCTAAGTTRTTTGTGTATTTGAGGTTTAAAAAAGCTTCTAAAGTTTGTAATTTCCACTTTGACATTTTTGACTTGATTTGACCTAATGAAAAATGTATTAAACCCCTACGTAATGTCCATGAATTATAATCCACATAATAACTGACCTTTCTTGTTGCCGCAGGATTATTTTCCTGCTSTAGCAAACTGCCTCAAATTAAGATCTTACATCTGTAGTTCTAATTGGTGTCTATAGTTAAAGAAATACATTTGATGGAAAATTACCCAAATGAAAAAGATTTGCTGTCATCATAGTTGCATTCATGTTTTGTTGTAAATAAGCAGTAAGACAAGAGGAATTTTGACCTGCAGTCACCTTTTATTGCTTTATATTCCCCAAACACCAATGAGTCATCATGTTGTASTATTCTACCAGCAGATCTACACCACCAGAGTTACATGAAATCACTGTGACTTTTAAGACTGTCAGAAACATTAGCCAAGAAATAGTGTTAGTTCTCACCCATTAGCAGCCCAATAMCAAAGCATACTGCTAAATAGCCAACAAACTGGCAAAGTATGTGAGTTGACCCTTGTATTTTATTAAAAAAATTATATATGCACACTCACAGGACTCTATACACTCACGCACACTGACACTTCAACATGCACGAACGCACCGACCCCCCTCACACACACACACACACACCATTTGCTCCCACCTTTATACTGACTCTGCACACTCAAACTCACATACAATAATCATATACACTGCTACTACTCTGTTTATCATTTATCCTGATGCCTAATCATCTTACCTCTATACATTTAAAAAAAATTTTTTTACCTGTATTTAACTAGGCAGGTCAGTTAAGAACAAATTGTTATTTACAATGACGGCCTACACATATCTACATACATATCTACCTCTTTCACTCCAGAATCCCTGCACATTGTAAATATGATACTGGAACTGACCCTGTGTATAGCTTGTTTTTCTTTTTTTATTACTCATGTTTTTGTTCTACCTTATGTTTTTTTGGTACTACATTGATATTGATTACTGCGTTGTTGGGTTTTTGAGCTTGCAAGAAAGGCATTTCACTGTATTTGTGCACATGACATTAAAACTTGAAACTAAGGCGTGCAAACGCTCACTTTTGACACTTTTTCCCCTTCGCAAGGACATAACCCAGAGTCATCCACCACCACCAAGAGAATCATTGGAGGAGAAGACTAGATATTGCATTTTTAATTGCAGAGTCCCGAACATCGAGTCACAGTGCATGTTTAAGTATGCCGTTCAGACTCATTTCGGCCCCCATTTGGAATTATGCGGCCGACTCGTGAGTTGATTAATTACTCTATAATCCATCCGTCAGTCAGCAGAGGAGAGCAGAGGGCAAGACGAGAGTATCGAGATTCGTGAATGTTGCAAAAATATGGAAATAATGTGGTTTTGATGTTGCACAATGTTGTTGTGACATTACTATGGATTAAATGATATTATATGCTATTTTATGAAATCATTTCTCTRTAATTAATATTACCTGATTAAACTAATCATGTAAATGTAATTAACTAGGAAGTCGGGGGCACCACAGAAGAATGTTTATAGAGCTTTTGTCTTCCGAATAAACTCTTAAAGACCTGGTAATCTTTTATATCAATAGTCGTCAATTATTCATCTGCACCTTATTCGGTCTCATCTGAACGTTGTAAAATTATTGGTTATCTTCACGAACCCTGGCTAACAAGTTGAATCAGCAATACAAAATTGGTTTAATTATTTATTTACTAAATACCTAAATAATCACACAGAATTACATATACACACAAGGGATCATACATTGATTACTAATTATGTTATAAAAGAAAATGTCCCTAGCGGACGAAATTGATATGACGGCTGGTTACACAAAGAAAGGTGGKTGGGTTTGAATGAAAATGCGGGAAGACTGAGGAACAAAAGGATTGGGTCTCTATCGATCATTATGAAGCTATGCCATCGTAAATACAGAATCTTCTGCATTCTAAATTACCGCCCATTCGGAAAAGGAAAATGCAAGAAATATATTTACTCTGAGCTGCGCTTCGATAGATTGGTCGAAGATGGAAGGCTGGGTTGCCCAGCAGAGATCACCCTTGTCCTTTGAAGAAATTTACTGGGCGGATACGTTAGGGTCTGTCGTCGTGTGGTAGAACAGATACGTTGTAGTATCCTGTCGTTCTGAAGAGATTGTCCGTCCTTTCCTAGGCCACACACATTTACAGCTGCTGCTGATAGCTCGACGTCTAGGATGTATCACTAGTGAATAAGATTGCAAAGTTCATACCAAGTTGCCATTCCGTAAACTCATGCTATATTCTGTCTGGTGTAGTCAAATTCATCCTTCCAGCGTGGCGATCGTTACCTCCACATTGAAATTCACCCTTCTAAACGTATGGACATCAGTCCTCACGTCATCGAGAACACAATGTTAATTTCGTTAGGTTGTACTCGTTCAACCATTCGCAACCAGATCTCACGCTGAGGTTGACTTAGTTCACCATGAATTGGGTCACGGAGGCTCTTATTGAAATGTAGAAAAGGCGTTGGTTCATCATTTCCAACCAATGCCTATTCACGTGGGCGTGGCCACTGATTAGCATATTTTATTTATGAAAACCAATTCTCTCATTTTAAAAACTAAAATTACATTTAATCTTTCACAAATAGTTTCATATATAAACATTTAAATTGCACAAGAATTCTGTGTGAATCTGATAACTAGAATGTGTAGACTTTCCAAGATACAGCTTATGTCATCCTATCATCAGTAATAATGTCTCAGACGACAACTGATCTGACATCATATTCTTTGAGTACCAACGGATTCTTTCAACTGGTTGGATTACCGAAGTATTGTTTGGTTCCCAACCTTTTGATGTTACCATACTCTCTATATGTTAACAAAGAGCTTTCCAAGAGTCCATTCTGTAGAGTAGAGAGAGAAAATGGGGAAGAGTATTTATGGGGGTCATGAACCTCACCAACAGGGCAACGTCATGACAATTTAGACAAAGTCACTGACAATATGTCTGACAAATACTTGTACAAGGAATGTCAAGGGTGAGCGCAAAAGCCTGCATCCCCAGTTATCCAGGAGGAGGTTAGACCACCCCTGTGTTATGGTAAGTAGGATACCATTGAATGCTATTCCCTGTTCCAACAAATGTTACAGGTTGCATACATACATACCAAACACATGTGGTGTAGTTCTATCTGACAAACCTCTCAGAGCACCAGTGAGAAGACACTACCACTCACTGCAAACATGTTGCCTCTCATTTTCCATCTCACTATCACGTTCAAGGTAAGACCCAGATGCAGACTGTGTCGAAGTAACAAAGTTTATTCCAAAAGCAAGGGCAGGCAAACGACAGGTCAAGACAGGCAGGGGTCAAATAATCCAGAGTAGTGGGGCAAAGGTACAGGACGGCAGGCAGGCTCAGGGTCAAGGCAGGCAGAAGGGATAAAGCCGGAAAAACTAAAAAACAGGAACTGTTTTCTTGGGAAAAACCACTGGTAGGTTCTACGAACAAAACGAACTGGCAACAGACAAACAGAGAACACAGGTATAAATACACATAGAATAATGGGGAAGATGGTCGACACCTGGAGGGGGGTGGAGACAAGCCCAAAGACAGGTGAAACAGATCAGATTAGTGGTGTGGAGGCTGTGCTTTGGCAAAATGGGTGGTGTCATATCCTGCCTGTTTGGCCCTGTCATCGGATGGGGCCACAGTGTCTCCTGACCCCTCCTGTCTCAGCCTCAAGTATTTATGCTGCAGTAGTTTATGTGTCGGGGGGCTAGGCTCAGTCTGTTATATCTGGAGTATTTCTCCTGTCTTATCCGGTGTCCTGTGTGAATTTAARTATGCTCTCTAATTCTCTCTTTCTTTTCATCTCTCTCTCGGAGGACCTGAGCCCTAGGACCATGCCTCAGGACTACCTGGCATGATGACTCCTTGTTGTCCCCAGTCCACCTAGCCGTGCTGCTGCTCCAATTTCAACTGARGACTGGCCACCCCTCATAGCCTGGTTCCTCTCTAGGTTTCTTCCTAGGTTCCGGCCTTTCTAGGGAGTTTTTCCCAGCATTGCTTGCTGTTTGGGGTTTTAGGCTGGGTTTCTGTACAGCACTTTGATATATCAGCTGATGTAAGAAGGGCTATATAAATACATTTTMTTTTATTTTATTTGATCAGGGCGTGACACTCACAGAATTAAAACATCAGTTTTTATGTTTATCTTCCCTGCATCTTAATGGACTGAATTATAACTCCATGCATCTAAATTATGAAATACCTTCACGATTAATATATTCATAGGATTAATATATTTATCAAGACATCACGCAGCAGTGGGATATTTTAGATTATAGATGAAGAGTATAGACAGTGCCCTTTTCAGTGCCTTTTTCAGTGACTTTTTCCACATTTTGTTGTGTTACAAAGTGGGGAGAACATTTAATTAACTGTCATTTTTTGTCAATGATCTACACAAAATACTCTAATGTCAAAGTAGAAGAAAGATGCTAACATTTGTAAAAATATAAATTAAAATAAAACACTAATATGTCTTGATTAGATAAGCATTCGACCCCCTGAGTCAAGACATGCTAGAATCACCTTTGGCAGTGATTACAATTGTGAGGCTTTCTGGGTAAGTCTCAAAGAGCTTTCCACACCTGGATTGTGCTACATTTGCCCATTATTCTTTTCAAAATCCTTCAAGCTCTGTCAAATTGTTTGTTGATCATTGCTTGACAACCATTTTCAGGTCTTGCCATAGATTTTCAAGCAGATCTAAGTAAAAACTGTAACTCAGCCACTCAGGAACATTCACTGTCTTCTTGGTAAGTAACTCCAGTGTAGATTTGGCCTTGTGCTTTAGGTTATTGTCCTGCTCAAATGTGAATGAATCTCCCAGTGTAGTAAAACGCAGACTGAATCAGGTTTTCCTTTAGGAGTTTGCCTGTGCTTAGCTCCATTCGGTTTATTTTTTATCCTAAAAAACTCCCCAGTCCTTAATGATTAAAAGCATACCCATAACATGATGCAGCCACCACTATGCTTGAAAATATGGAGAGAGGCACTCAGTAATGTGTGTTGTATAGGATTTGCCTGAAACATAACACTCTGTATTCAGGACAAAAAGTGAATTGCTTTGCCACATTTTTTGCAGTATTACTTTAGTGCCTCGTTGCAAACAGGATTCATGTTTTGGAGTATACTCTTTATTCTGTACACACTTCCTTCTTTTCACTCTGTCAATTGGGTTAGTATTGTGGAGTAACTACAATGGTGTTGATCCATCCTCAGTTGTCTCATATCACAGCCATTATACCCTGTAACTGTTTTAAAGTCACCATTGGCCTCATGGTGAAATCCCTGAACGGTTTCTTTCCTCTCAAGTCAAATCAAATCAAATTTGAGTTAGGAAGGATGCCACTATCTTTGTAGTGACTGGGTGTATTGATAGACCATCCAAAGTGTATTTAATAACTTCACCATGCTCAAAGGGGTATTCAATGTCTGCTTTTTTCTACCAATAGGTGCCCTTCTTTGCAAGGCTTTTGAAAACCTCTCCAGTATTTGTGATTGAATCTGTGTTTGAAATTCACTGCTCGACTGAGCGACTCTTGAACTTGCCATAAAAAAAGGGTTGAATGCTTATTGATTCAAGACATTTCAACTTTTCATTTGTAATTTATTCATAACTTTTATTTTATTTTGTGTAGGCCAGTTACCACAAAATCTCAATAATATCAATTTTAAACTCTTTAAAGGCTGTAACACAACAAAATGTGTTCATAACTCAATAGGGCAAACATTTGTTTSATAGTGGTTCAATGAAATCAATAGTGACTTCACTAAATTGAAAGTGGTCAAAAACTCTTAAATGTGCACGAATATGCGCAACTGTATGACTGCACAAGTTACTGTGTTCCTTTCATGAGACTATTGACAGAAATACCTGACAGGGGATATATCGATGGCACATAAAAGTAGAAGGAAAAAAACAGTGTTATTATTCATACACAGAAGACAAATAGGAGCAAATGAGCTGTGAACGAGGGCAGCTGTCCCTGCTCTTGCATGGAGAACTCTGGACTTGGAGGATACAAGAGGTAGTATTAGTACACAGACAAAGGCTTATGCTAAACTATTAAATACTTCTCATTGCAGGATTGTGGGTCGAGGTAGGGGAGGGTGAAGTGGCKGTGAGAGGGACTCATCATTTTTTATTGGATTTGACAGATGCCGTCCTGGAAATAGCTCCACTCGTCTAGCTAAGATATCTTTTTAGGGATAGGGGGCAGCATTTTCACTTTTTCATTTGGTTGGCCCAAATTGAACGGCCTCCTACTCTGTCCCAGATGATAATATATGCATATTATTATTACTATTTGATAGAAAACACTCTGAAGATTCTAAAACTGTTTGAATTATGTCTGTGAGTATAACAGAACTCATATGGACAACCAACCTTCCAAACAGGAAGTGAAAATTCTGAAAAGGGTCGATGTGAAAGTCATCACCTATTCAAAACCCTGTAATTTATGGATATGTTTGCACTTCATACACCTTCCACTAGATGTCAACAGGCAGTAGAATGTGGAATGARGCCTCTAGTGTGATGTGGGGCCGGATGGGAGCTATTTGAGTCACTGGTCTGGCAGATTGCCAGTTCCTGGTCACGCACACTAGCCATGGGATGTCAATGTGTGCCATTACTTTTACAGACGTGAAGAAATGCTCTGGTTGGGATGTTATTGGATATATATGATAACAGCATCCTGAAGATTGATTCTCAACTAAGTTTGACCAGTTTATTCGACTTGTAATATAACTTTTTGAAGTTTTCGTCCAACGTTTGCCTTCCCTTGCGCCATTGTTTGGACACGTGTACTACACATGGTAGCTAAAGATGCTAATTTTACATAAGTAATGGACACTATCGAACAAAAAAAACGATTTATTGTGGAAATAGGATTCCTGGCATTGCATTCTGATGAAGATAATCAAAGGTAAGGGAATATTTATGATGTCATTTCGTATTTTTGTTGACTCCAACATGGCGGAGAAATGTTATTTATATTTGAGCGCCGTCTCAGATTATTGCATGGTGTGCTTTTTACAAAAGTTTTTTTTAAATCTGACACAGAGGTTGCATTAAGAACCAGTGTCTCTTTAATTATATGTAAAACATGTATCTTCCATCAAAGTTTATGATGAGTATTTCTGTTATTTGAAGTGGCTCTCTGTAATTACTCCGGATATTTTGGAGGCATTTCTGAACATGGCGCCAATGTAAACCGAGATTTGTGGATATAAATATGCACATTATCGAACAAAACATAAATGTTTTGTGTAACATGATGTCATATGAGTGTCATCTGATGAAGATTTTCAAAGGTTAGTGATTAATTTTATCTCTATTTCTGGGTTTTGTGAAACCTATCTTTGGCTGGGAAAAATGGCTATGTGTTTTTTGGATTTGGTGGTGAGCTAACATAAATATATGTTGTGTTTTCGCTGTAAAACATTTTTAAAATCGGACACGATGGATAGATTAACAAGATGTTTATCTTTCATTTGCTGTATTGGACTTGTTAATGTGTGAAAGTTAAATATTTCCCAAAAATATTTTTGAATTTTGCGCGCTGCCTTTTCAGCAGAATGTTGGGGGGTGGTTCCGCTAGCGGAACGCGTGTCCTAGAAAGGATATACTTTAAAGAGAAATTGAAAATGAAATTGTTTGTGGCATATCCATTCTAGAGATTCTGATTGAGCCTGACAATGTTTCAGGGTTGAAGATAGATTTATTTTTTCTTATAGCTATTCATATCATTGTAAACAATGGAGTTCCCTACAATACTGTAGCTACTAATGAGTTGAATGAGGTGTGTTTGTCAAGAGCTACAACAAAACAGTGTACTGTTGGGGTACTTGAGGATCAGGGTTGGTAAGCACTGCCATACTCAATAGAACTGTTTAATAAGTAAATATCCCAAACCCCAGTTCAATTAGGCTTCAACTCAGCCACTTCAGCCATACAAGAAATTGACCTTTTTCATTACTCATGAATACCTCTGCATTTACTTTCATTCCAGTTATCGCCATTCCGAGGTGAAATATTAACGAACAAAACCATCCTCCAGGCTTCTGAAAGAGAACCCTCATCAAAGACTCACATTCATTATTTGTCCAAATATTTTTTTCCCCCAATACAGTAAGTAGTATATTATCCAATGAACTCCAGAGTGCCACTAAGAGGCCAGAGTTTTATAGTCCGTTTCTGGTCAATCAATCACAGAAACAGTTCCATCTGTGAACCCTTTATGGTAATTAATTAAACCGTGTCAGTAAGCTTCCGTGACCAGTAGTGTAAAGTACTTAATTAAAAATACTTTAAAGTACTACTTAAGTAGTTTTTTGGGGTATCTATACTTTACTTTACTATTTATATTTTTGACAACTTTTACTTTTACTTGACTACATTCCTAAAGAAAATTATGTAATTTTTACTCCATACATTTGCCCTGACACCCAAAAGTACTAGTTACATTTTGAATGCTTAGCAGGACAGGAAATGGTCTAATTCACACACTTATCAAGAGAACATCCCTGGTCAGTCCTACTACCTCTGATCTGGCAGACTCAATAAAAACTAGTGGTGGAAAAAGTACTCAATAGTCATACTTGAGTAAAAGTAAAGATACCATAATAGAATATGACTGAAGTAAAATTGAAAGTCACCCAGTAAAATATTACTTGAGTAAMCGTCTAAAAGTATTTAGTTTCAAATATACTGTTATTGCAACAAATGGTTGTTTTATGCAATAGAATACAGTTCTATTAGTACACGCTTATCTGTGTCTGTATTAAAAAAACTTCTTAGGGATAGGCGTCCTGCTAGGGGGACAACTTCCGGTGAAACTAGAGGGCGCGCAACTCAAATAAATAATCATAAAACTTATGGATATTAAACATTTAGGTACATATAAGTGTCGCATATCGTCTGAAAGCTTTAATTCTTGTTAATCTAACTGCATTGTTCGATTTCCAGTAGCTATTACAGCGAAAACATGCCATGTGATTGTTTGAGGACGGCATCCCACATCAAAATATTTTTCCACTGTCACAGGTTTCATACATTCACAAATAACGATTAAATATTCACTTACTTTTTGAAAACCGATTTTAGCAGGTGCGTACTGTCTTCATGGCTCGCGCGAACACAAATTTCCAAGACAGTGTCCCTGTACTAAAACTGATATCTCTTATTCGTTTTTGAAGTTACCAGCTTGAAACCTTGAAAATAGACTGCTGGCACCCTGTGGAAGCCATAGGAATTACATGCAGGAAGCAAATTTTCAACATGACCTTTACTTCCCTTTCTAAGAGGATGGTCTCTCTCTCAAAAAATTCTGGTTGGTTTTTCTTTGGATTTTCTCCTACCATATCTATTGTGTAAAATTCTCCTAAATTATTTTAACATTTCTACAAACTTCAAAGTGTTTTCTTTCCAATGGTACCAAGTATATGCATATCCTGGCTTCAGGGCCTGAGCAACAGGTAGTTTACTTTGGGCATGTCATTCAGGCAGAAATTGAGAAAAAAGAGGCCTAGCCCTAAGAACTTCACTGACAGTAGATTTACCACGCCTTAGGTGATAAACCTAACAAGCCACATTCCATTAATGTGAGGGAGACGGCTCCGGTCTGACTGAGCTTGCAGGACATAGACTGAATTGCTGTTTGTGTAATGGAAGGTACCAGGAAGAGATGGCTCGGGTTGAGAAGAACCTCGTTTTGGGGGCCAAACCCTGGTTTCCTTACAGTGAGAACAGGAAGTCATCCTGTGACAGATACTGTCTGCTGTGAATTATTATTTTCTTTCATACAGACCCTAACCTTGTGACTCATTCCATACATCTGTTGTTTGTCATGTAAACTAAGAGGGTGCATCTTTGTAATCTTTGTGTCAGGGCTCTCAACCCAACAGTCAAGAGTGTTGGGTTGAGCAGTCTCGTTATTGCAGAGCACTCACATCATTCACTTGTGTGTGTGGTGTGACCTGCTTTCCTTATTAATACGTGAAAAAATATTTACTTTAACTTTGACTTGTGTGATAAGTTTGTCTCTCCTCATTTGGTAATAAAGAAATAACCACCACAGTATCAAAAGTAAACGGAATTGCTAAAATATACTTAAATTTCAAAAGTAAAAAGTACAAGTATAAATAATTTAAAATTCCTTACATAAAGCAAACCAGACTTCACTATTTTCTTGTTTTTTAGCCAGGGGCATACTCCAACACTCTCCAACACATAATTAGCAAATGAAGCATGTGTGTTCTGTGAGTCTGCCAGTTCAGAGTCAGTAGGGATGACCAGGGACTTTCTCTTGATTAGTGCATGAATTGGACCAATTTCCTGTCCTGCTAAGCATTCAAAATGTAACGAGTACTTTTTGGTATCAGGTAGAATGTATGGAGTAAAAAGTACATYATTTTCTATAGGAATGTAGTGAAGTAAAAGAAAAAGTTGTCAAAAATATAAATAGTAAAGTAAAGTACAGATACCCACTAAAAACTTTTATTAAGTAGTACTATGAAGTATTTTTACGTAAGTACTTTACACCACTGCTAAAAACAAATGCTTTGTTTGTAAATTATGTCTTAGTGTTGAAGTGTGCCCCTGGCTATTCGTACATTAAAAAAGAAAGAAAATCATGCTGTCTGTTTTGYATAATATAAGGAATGTGATTCATGCTTTTACTTTTGATACTTAAATATATTTTAGCGATTACATTTACTTTTGATACTTAAATACATTCAAACCAAATGACTTTTACTCAAGTACTATTTGACTGGATGACTTTTACTTGAGTCATTTTCTTTTAAGGTATCTTTATTTTTACTCAAGTATAACGATTGGGTACTTTTTCCACCACTGCCCACGAGACATTATTTTGTGCGGAGACAGAGAGGATATAAAAGTTAACTGACCTTTAAACAGATATTTGAACCTTGCGGGGTAAGCTTTTAAGCTGTCCTAGCCTTGCTCTGTTGATTTGTGTCAATTTAAATACAGGCATAAATAATCAAGGGAGGAAGGTTGAAAATACTGTCCATCCTCTCAACACACACATTCATGTACGTGCGCACACACCGTTACAGACAGCTCTACCTGAATTAAAGATCCCCCTGTTTGCTTGTGTCTATCATTGCTTTGATGAAACAAATGCCACCATATCGCCCCACTCGACACACAACTCTGTGAAATACAAAGTATGTCTTAAACGCTCAGTTTCAAATGTGCAGGGTCTAGTTCAACCTAGCCCGGCAAGCTTTGATTGTAATCAATCTCATCRCCTACTTSAAACATTTAAGAAACGTTTCAGACAAACTCATAGAAAATGACATGGCTAAGATGTTCAAACGTTCACAGATGACCAGCAGGGTCAAATCATAATAATGATCACAGTGGTTGTAGAGGGTGCAACAGGTCAGCACCTCAGGAGTAAATGTTAGTTGGCTTTTCATAGCCGATCATTCAGTTAGAGACAGCAGGTGCGGTAGAGAGAGAGTCGAAAACAGCAGGTTCGGGACAAGGTACCACGTCCGGTGAACAGGTCAGGGTTCCATAGCTGCAGGCAGAACAGTTMAATTTGGAGCAGCAGCACAACCAGGTGGACTGGGGACAGCAAGGAGTCCTGAGATATGGTCCCARGGCTCAGGTCCTCCAGGAGGGGAGGGAGGGAGAGGGAGAATTGTAGGGTACATACTTAAATTCACACAGGACATCAGATAAGACAGGAGAAATGCTCCAGACATAACAGACTGACCCTAGCCCCCCGACACATAAACTATTAGTAACTCTCCCACGGCATCCAACCTGATAGTTTTTTACAAGGCGCTAAGCATCAAGGACAAGCATCCACCAGAGAGGGAGGGAGGGTGGAAAGGAGTACACCAGTTTGTCTTCTTATTTGATGATTCCAGATGCTTCATTAGGACTTGATGTCTTTCATAATTATACTGTCATGTTTTTCTGTAGCGCTCGGCATCTGCACTCCACTCAGGTTGCACTGTTTGTTTTTATGGAAATCGATTTTCATAAAAAAATGACAAACTGGCTTTGAAAAAATAGTAGAATATTTCAGAATCTTCCATCAATTGCTGAAATCATGAGGGGAAATATACTGTATAACGTTGATGTAACGTTGGCCCAATCATCTGGAGTTGGATACAATTCACAGCTGAGATGTGAAATGTGAAGAATTGGCTTTCATTTTCCGTTGACTGAGTACAACGGCAGGCGGATTCTTGTTTATTGCACATCTCCGTTTTGGGTTTGAAATGACAAAACAACTTCTGTGGGTGGAACACTTTTAATACCCTTTGATATACATCTGAACATAATCAGAATGTATTCTTTTGTTCTATTGCTAATGATTCAAGTTTCAAACATGGCCTGCTGGCCTGTTGATTATTTTCCATTATCTGTCGATTTCAAGATGTCATAATAAAAACTGTTTATTTATTTCAAATTACGCGAAAGTCATTAACATCAAACATCAGGGATCAGGGAAATGAATTACAATTCCAGCATCTTCTGTCTTATTTCTTTCATTTCATAAATGAGATCATAGTCCTCTTTTCCCATCCATTGTTGATGGAAAAGTAACACGTATAAAAGCTTGTTTGTTCATAGAGATCAAAGTCACATCAAGATGACAACATCTTGAGACCAAGTAACGTTCAGTTGAGAGACTCTACTCAACGCCTCAAGTACACAGGTGAACTGHGCTTGACAGATGACTTAAAATGCTCAGGGACTCAGGAAATGAGACTTGAAAAAGCCACACTCATTTTTATGCCAACTGACTCGTCCCATTCAACAGGGCTCCTTTCTTACAAGATGTGTATCGTACAACTCTTCCCACACATTCTGAAATACAAAGCGTCTTGAATGTGTAGCTAACCATGTGCAAAGCAAAACCCTGYCAGGCAATCTTATATCAAAACAGTGTCATATCAATGTGCATCAGAGAGGATCAGAATACCCACTCAGTTTTATGGATCTCCAAGGTATTACATTTGGGGAAGGGGATATCCAGTTCTTAAAAACCAAAACTAGGTTCCATTTTTTCTCTGACTTTATTGTTGTTGACACAGCTAAGCTTCTACTTTGTTGGTAACTAAACTTTTGTAAGCACGAGATTCTGGTTCGTCCTATCGTCAACAGCACAGGTGGATGAGTTTTATAATGTATTTAACATTATATTCCTCCACTAAAATTGCCCTCACTACTGAGACTGAGAGATACAACATAATACAGGTTACAGACCTGTTATAGACCCATCACTGTTATAGACCCTATCCACTGTTATTTCCGGTCACAACTTTTAGACTTGTTTATGTGTGCTGGCGTGTTACGTGCTGATATGAGTTTGTTTGCTGACCTTACTTTGCCACCTGCCAACTTTACAGTTTAGATTTTTAATTACCGTTTTATATTTAAATGTTTTCCCTCGCTTGAGCTTTTTTCATTCAACTTTTTCACGCCGGACGCCTTATCTGACGTGGTTCGTCAGGACCTCCACCAGCCGAAGCTAATGGTAACATAACATTGATGCCTTCTAATTCGGTCGCTGTACTCATAATAACAGGAGAACTATCGCCTTATGGCGAGGATAGCAATGCTGCAAGCCCAGCTTCAGACGCAATGTTAGGGCGATGGGTAATTTAAGTGTAGGAAAGAGTGAAACAGCGTCTGTGCCACCAATAAGTACAGATAGTAGTATAAATCCCTCCCACAGTCCCGCACAAGACGATTTTCTCATGGCTTCTTGGAAGGAAATGCTGTAGGAATGTTCAATCGGCGCGCTCATTCAGCCGACAGAAACTCTCAACCGGTTTCCCCAATTAACTTCTTATGGAGGGGCAGTATTGAGTAGCTTGGATGAAAGGTGCACAAAGGTGCACAGAGGTGCACAGAGGTGCCCAACAGAGGTGCCCACAATTAGCATATTATTATTCAATTGGATAGACAAAACACTCGAAGTTCTAAAACTGTTGAAATTATGTTGTGAGTATAACAGAACTCATATGGCAGGCAAAAACCTGAGAAGTATCCACTTCCTGTTTGATTTTTTCTGAGTGTGGCAATTTTCAACCAAGCTCTCAATGAAATTACAGCGAGATATGGATGAGTTTTCACTTCCACAAGCTTCCACTAGATGTCAACAGTCAACAGAAACTTTGTCTGATGACTCTAAGTGAAGGGGGGCTGAAGGAGACAGACATGAGTAATCACTGCCAGAGCTGATCACGCATTCACCATGCGGCCTTCACATGAGGAGGACATCCATTCCACCGCTCTTCTGAAGTCAATCTAATTCTCCGGTTGGAACGTTATTCAAGATGTATGTTAACAACATTCTAAAGATTATTCAGTAATCGTTTGACATGTTCTACGACTGTTACGAACTTTTGGACATTTCGTCACTTATAGTGGAGGCGCTTTGTGACTTGGAATTGTTTACCAAAGGCGCAACCAAAGTAGCTAATGGACATAAATAACGGACATTATCGAACAAATCAAGCATTTATTGTCGACCTGGATTCTGACTGCATTCTGATGAAGTTCATCAAAGGTAAGGAAACATTTATATGTATTCTGGTTTCTGTTCACCCACCAACTGGCGGCTAATTTTGCTTGTTCTGAGCTCCGTCTCAGGGATATTCGAGACCGGAGTGAAGTTGCTTTCCAGTAAGTTGTTTTACCTGCACATTTCACCACATATCACTGGACAGCAACGCGGCAGTATAGCACATAAGAAGAGTGAACAAATATATCTAGAATTCCATTGTGTAGCACACTTGCATTTATCATCTACATTTATGATGAGTATTTCTGTTGAAACGATGTGGCTATGCAAAATCACTTGATGTTTTTGGAACTAGTGAATGTAACACGCCAATGTAAACTCAGATTTTTTTTTATAAATATGAACTTTATCAAACAAAACATGCATGTATTGTGTAACATGAAGTCCTATGAGTGTCATCTGATGAAGATAATCAAAGGTTAGTGATTCATTTTATCTCTATTTCTGCTTTTTCTGACTGCTATCTTTCGCTGGAAAAATGGCTGTGCTTATTGTGGTTTGATGGTGACCTAACATAATCGTTTGTAGTGATTTGAAATCGGACACTTTGGTGGGATTAACAATGAGAATACCTTTAAAATGATATAAGACACATGTATGTTTGAGGAATWTTAATTATGAGATTTCTGTTGTTTGAATTTGACGCCCTGCACTTTCTCTGGCTGCTGTCATATCGATCCCGGTAGCGGGATGCAGCCATAAAAAGTTAAGCAACGGGTCATAGGCCAAGCCTTCTCTGGTCTATCCTCCTCCCATTACAGGGTCTGAGAAGCCGAAGCCTCCCACCATTAGCTCTGACAAATTAAAAACCCAAGTCATTGGCGACTCCATTACTCGCACTATTAGACTTAAAACAAATCATCCAGCGATCATACACCTTTTACCAGGGGGCAGGGCTACCGACGTTAAAGCTAATCTGAAGATGGTGCTGGCTAAGACTAAAACTGGTGAGTGTAGAGAGTATAGGGATATTGTTATCCACGTCGGCACCAACGATGTTAGGTTGAAACAGTCAGAGGTCAACAAGCGCAACATAGCTTCAGCGTGTAAATCAGCTAGCAAGATGTGTCGGCATCGAGTAAYTGTCTCTGGCCCCCTCCCAGTTAGGGGGAGTGATGAGCTCTACAGCAGAGTCTCACAACTCAATAACTGGTTGAAAACTGTTTTCTGCCCCTCCCAAAAGATAGAATTTGTAGATAATTGGCCCTCTTYCTGGGACTCACCCACAAACAGGAATTTRYCTGGCCTGCTGAGGAGTGAYGGACTCCATCCTAGCAGGAGGGGTGCTCTCATCTTATCTACGRACATAGACAGGGCTCTAACCCCTAGGTCCACAATGAGATAGGGTGCAGGCCAGGCAGGAGGCTGTTAGCCAGCCTGCCAGCTTAGTGGAATCTGCCACTAGCACAGTCAGTGTAGTCAGCTCAGMTATCCCCATTGAGACCGTGTCTGTGCCTCAATCTAGGTTGGGCAAAACTCAACATGGCGGTGTTCRCCTTAGCAATCTCACTGGAATAGAGACCTCCTCCATTCCTKTCATTATTGAAAGAGATTGTGATATCTCACACCTCAAAATAGAGCTCCTTAATGTTAGATCTCTCACTTCCAAGGCAGATCATAATCTTGATGTGATTGGMCTGACTGAAAAATGGCTTTAGCCTGATGAATTTACTGTGTTAAATGAGGCCTCTCCTCCTGGTTACACTAGTGACCATATCACCCACTTCTAGTCATGAAATCTATGCAGCCTACTCAATCACTTTTTATAGCTACTGTTTACAGGCCTCCTGGGCCGTATACAGCGTTCCTGACTGAATTCCCTGAATTCCTATCGGATCGTGTAGTCATGGCAGATAATATTATAATTTTTGGTGACTTTAATATTCACATGGAAAATTCCACAGACCCACTCCAAAAGGCTTTCGGAGCCATCATCGACTCAGTGGGTTTTGTCCTACATGTCTTCGGACCTACTCACTACCACAGACATACTCTGGACCTAGTTTTGTCCCGTGGAATAAATGTTGTGGATCTTAATGTTTTTCCTCATAWTCCTGGACTRCCGGACCACCATTTTATTACGTTTGCAATCGCAACAAATCATCTGCTCAGACCTCAACCAAGGATCATCAAAGCCATGCTATAAAGTCTCTGACAACCCAAAGAWTCCTAGATGCCCTTCCAGACTCCCTCCACCTACCCAAGTACAAAAATCAGTTAACCACCAAACTGAGGAACTCAAWTTAACCTTGCGTGATACCCTAAATGCAGTCGCACCCCTAAAAACAAAAAGCATTTGTCATAAGAAACTAGCTCCCTGGTATACAGAAATTACCCGAGCCCTGAAGCAAGCTTCCAGAAAATTGGAACAGAAATGGCGCAACACCAAACTGGAAGTCTTCCGACTAGCTTTGAAAGACAGTACCGTGCAGTATCGAAGAGCCCTCACTGCTGCTCGATCATCTTATGTTTCCAACTTAATTGAGGAAAATAAGAACAATCCAACATTATTTTCGATACCGTCGCAAAGCTAACTAAAAAGCAGCATTCCCCAAGAGATAATGGCTTTCACTTCAGCAGTGATAAATGAATGAACATCTTTGACGAAAAGATAATTAGAAAGCAAATTACGGACTCCTCTTTAAATCTGCGTAATTCTCTAAAGTTCAGTTGTCCTGAGACAGCACAACACTGCCAGGACCTAGGATCAAGGGAGACACTCAAGTTGTTTAATACTATATCTCTTGACACATTTATGAAAATAGTCATGGCCTCTAAACCTTCAAGCTGCATACTGGACACTATTCCAACTAAACTATTGGAAGAGCTGTTTCCTGTGCTTGGCCCTCCTATGTTGAACATAATAAACGGCTCTCTATCCACCGGATGTGTACCAAACTCACTAAAAGTGGCAGTAATAAAGCCTCTCTTGAAAAAGCCAAACCTTGACCCTGGTTTTGGGGGTGACCAGAGAGATATACCTGCTGGAGCGCGTGCTACAGGTAGGTGCTGCTATGGTGACCAGCGAGCTGAGATAAGGGGGGCTTTACCTAGCAGGGTCTTGTAGATGACCTGGAGCCAGTGGGTTGGCGACGAGTATGAAGCGAGGGCAGCCAACGAGAGTGTACAGGTCGCAGTGGTGGTAGTATATGGGGCTTTGGTGACAAAACGGATGGCACTGTGATAGACTGCATCCAATTTATTGAGTAGGGTTTTGGAGGCTATTTTGTAAATGACATCACCGAAGTCGAGGATTGTAGGATGGTCAGTTTTTACAAGGGTATGTTTGGCAGCATGGTGAAGGATGCTTTGTTGCGGAATAGGAAGCCAATTCTAGATTTAACTTTGTGGATTGGCGATGTTTGATGTGAGTCTGGAAGGAGAGTTTACAGTCTAACCAGAACACTAGGTATTTGTAGTTGTCCACATATCTAAGTCAGAGCCGTCCAGAGTAGTGATGTTGGACGGCGGGCAGGTGCAGGCAGCGAATCGGTTGAAGAGCATGCATTTTAGTTTTACTTGTATTTAAGAGCAATTGGAGGCCACGAAGGAGAGCTGTTACGCATTGAAGCTCGCCTGGAGGGTTGTTAACACAGTGTCAAAAGAAGGGCCAGAAGTATACAGAATAGTGTCGTCTGCGTAGAGGTGGATCAGAGAATCACCAGCAGCAAGAGGCGACATCATTGATGTATACAGAGAAGAGAGTCGGTCCAAGAATTGAACCCTGTGGCAACCCCCATAGAGACTGCCAAAGGCCCGGACAACAGACCCTCCGATTTGACACACTGAACTCGATCAGAGGAAGTAGTTTGGTGAACCAGGCGAGGCAATCATTAGAGAAACCAAGGCTGTTGAGTCTGCCGATTGAGGATGTGGTGATTGACAGAGTCAAAAGCCTTGGCAGGTCAATGAATACAGCTGCACAGTACTGTTTCCTATCGATGGCGGTTAAGATATCGTTTATGACCTTGAGCGTGGCTGAGGTGCACCCATGACCAAGCTCTTGAAACCAGATTGCATAGCGGAGAAGGTATGGTGGGATTCGAAATGGTCGGTAATGTCTGTTTGTTGACTTGCTTTTCGAAGACCTTAGAAAGGCAAGGTAGGATAGATATTAGTTGTAGCTGTTAGGGTCAAGAGTGTCCCCCCCTTTGAAGAGGGGATAACGCAGCTGCTTCCCATTCTTTGGAATCTCAGACGACACGAAAGAGAGGTTGAAAAGGCTAGTATTAGGGGTGGCAACAATTTCAGCAGATAGTTTTAGAAAGAAATAGGGTCCAGATTATCGTAGCCCGGCTGATTTGTAAGGGTCCAGATTTTGCAGCTCTTTCAGAACATCAGCTGACTGTAATTTGGGAGAAAAGAGAAATGGGGAAGGCTTGGGCGAGTAGCAGAGGGGAGGGAGTGCTGTTGACCGGGTAGGGGTAGCCAGGTGGAAAGCATGGCCAGCCGTAAGAAAAATGCTTATTGAAATTCTCAATTATAGGATTTGTCGTGGTAGACAATGTTTCCTATCTTTCAGTGCCAGTTGGAAGCTGGGAG
>NC_036838.1:1214230-1224252 GCF_002910315.2 Salvelinus sp. IW2-2015 | reverse complement strand
CAGAAATATAAAAACTATCGGCCCTATATCGAGTCTCTCCATTCCTCTCAAAACATTTTTGAAAAAGCTGTTGCGCGAGCAACTCACTGCCTCCTGAAGACAAACAATGTATACAAAATTCTTCAGTCTGGTTTTAGACCCATCATAGCACTGAGACTGCACGAGGTGTTCTTATTCTCCATGGACTTTACAGTGTCCCAGAACTTTTTTGAATTTGTGTTGCAGGAAGCAAATTTCTGCTTGAAAAAGCTAGCCTTGGCTTTTCTAACTGCCTGTGTATATTGGTTTCTAGCTTCCCTGAAAAGTTGCATATCACGGGGGCAGTTCGATGCTAATGCAGAACGCCATAGGATGTTTTTCTGTTGGTTAAGGGCAGTCAGGTCAGGAGAGAACCAAGGGCTATATCTGTTCCTGGTTCTAAATTTCTTGAATGGGGCATGCTTATTCAAGATGGTGAGGAAGGCATTTTTAAATATAAAAATATCCAGGCGTCCTCTACTGACGGGATGAGATCAATATCCTTCCAGGATACCTCGGCCAGGTCGAAGAAGACAAACAATGTATACAAAATTCTTCAGTCTGGTTTTAGACCCCATCATAGCACTGAGACTGCACTTGTGAAGGTGGTAAATTACCTTTTAATGGCGTCAGACCRAGGCTCTGCATCTGTCCTCGTGCTCCTAGACCTTAATGCTGCTTTTGATACCATCGATCACAACATTCTTCTGGAGAGATTGGAACCCAAATTGGTCTACACGGACATGTTCTGGCCTGGTTTAGATCTTATCTGTCGGATGGATATCAGTTTGTCTCTGTAGAGGGTTTGTTCTCTGACAAATCAACTGTAAATGTAGGTGTTCCTCAAGGCTCCGTTTTAGGACCACTATTGTTTTCACTTTATATTTTACCTCTTGGTGATGTCATTCGGAAACATAATGTTAGCTTTCACTGCTATGCAGATGACACACAGCTGTACATTTCGATGGAACATGGAGAAAACCCAAAATGTCCCTCCCTGGAAGCCTGTGTTTCAGATGTAAGGAAGTGGATGGAGACAAATGTTCTACTTTTATAGACCCATCCACTGTTATAGACAGTGGATAGTCCTAGAGTCACCTAAGCAATGTCAWTTCACATCTCAAACCTGAATATCAAATCTGAATCGACAATTTCATTTTCATTTGGTTGTAGCAAAAGCTCAAGYGAGCATTGACTTTGTTGGTAAATATAATTTAAGGCCAGTCTTTGGGCTGGATTCAATTTGTATCGCTGAAGTATCGCGGAGGATCTGCTTGAAAATGTTAAAGACAAATGCTGCGTTTAGGCCTACCRTGAATGCAGTCTCCACAAATGTGGGAACATCGCATTTAATTGTCAATCGTCCTTTAAAGAGTATCTTCAGCACTACAGATYGAATAGAGCCCTTTGAGTGTWTATCTTCACCGTCACAGGTGGATGGGTTTATAATGTATTTAACATAAAGGTAACTGCCAAAATAATGGAAACACGTGAGTAAATAAGGGATACAGTATATTGAAAGCAGATGCTTCGACACATGTCTGGTTCCTGACTTAATTAAGCAATTTACATCCAATCATGAATTGGGTCATGTATAAAAATGTTGTGCGTGCCATTATTTTGRCTACCAGGCTAAAGCATGACATTGCCCCCATCCACAGGACACAAGTGGTCACTGAATTGTTTTAGGAGCACAAAAACAAGGTAAACCATATGCCATGGCCATCTCATCACCAGATCTCAGCCTAATTGAACCCCCTGGTAGATGCTGGAGCGGCGTGCTATGCCAAGGTGGCATTGAAGCTGTTCTGGCTTTGTGGTGACCCAACGCTCTATTTAAGACACTTTATGTTGGTGTTACCTTATTTTGTCAGTTACCTGTATCTTTCCTCTCTACTAAAATTGCCTTACTCTTGAGACTGACAGATACAAAGCAAAAAACAAAAGCTCAATGCTATTCAGTTGTATTTATGAGCCTCGCTGAAATTGGTTATGTGTCCTGCACACTGAAGAAGGTGCCGTGCTAAAACTCAGAGGTTGAAACCTTGCGGCATTGTGTAAGGAGCTGGATGATCTGAATGCACAATAGCCTTCAGACACGATCAGTATGGTCCTTGGTGGCGGCGAAATTGAAAACGAAAGCACAGATGCTGTCTTAAGTTCGGGATCCCTCTTCCTCAAAGAGTTTTAAAAGTGTCACGAAATACCAAAACCATTGAGTATATGTTGCTCAGTGCAGGCAAGGGATGACAACCCCACTTACATAAGGTATCAGTTATGTTTTCTCTCCAAGGTGAGTCAATTCATATCATTGAGGGAAAGCAATAGAAAGCAGGTTATGTTATCTTGTTTCCACAGTCCAATGTTAGAGAGTGTAGTGTGCAGCATTAGTGTGTGCTGGTTCTTTCACACAAATGTACAGGGATTTGTCCTTGAACTAGCGATGAACCAACTATCTACTTGGCCCAATAATGAAAAGTAGCTATTCCATATACTGTTTTTGCACCATGTTCTCTCTGACTRCGTCCCAAATCAMCCCCTTCCCCTCGCCACTCKGCCCTCCATTTGCACATTCACACACRCCACCACCATTTGCGCATTCACGTGTCCCAAAGCTGAGGGAGTGAAAACTATAGAGGRTGTAGGGGCTAACTAGACCCTTAAATAGCCACTTCGACTGAACAAGAAAGCCTGCTGGCCTCAGTGCAATGTCCTATCCCAGCACGCAATGCCATATGTTTGAAGTTTGCTAAGTTTTATACAAAATATTGATTTTGAGATTTGACATGTAACAGACGAAATAGTTCCCAAATTATATATGAAACGACAGGGGGGATTTGGTAATTAGAATTTCATGCTGGTTTTATTATTTAAAAGTGKAACAGGAATTGCATTATTCAAGTCAGGAGTGTGTCCTGAAGTTGATGGGTTTATTGATCCCAGTCCCACTCTCTGGAAGTCACCCTCGGAGTTTCGTCAGCAACACGTGACAACGGAGGGCCCTCTGAGCTAGTTGGTAGGGTCTCTCTCTCACTCAAAGACATACATGACAGAATATTACAAACTTAACAAGTTTATGCATGTGCCTTGATATTCTTACGTACATACGCTTATCTTTTAATGGTTATTGCTAATCCAAATATCTACATTACGATCAATATAATGATATTGACAATAAGCTCATTATCTCCCTAACGGATCCTCCATATCTCCCTTATTTATCTATTTTCTAAATCTCTGCAGTGAAGCTGGACCTTCTGCTCACCCATGCTCCTCCATCACCCTGTTATCATGAGGTCATAGAGTTGCTATCAGGCTCAGTCAATTATATTACATTCATAAATTAAAGTTAAACTAGATGGAGCTCATGTCCAAACGCGTTAGTGCAGATCATTTTTCATAYAAAGTTTACCTAGATATGGGTACAACGATACATATTCAGCCTTTGAATTACAACAAATAGCCTCCGGTGTTGTCGTCCTAACTGATCAAAAATGCCTGCATGACAGCACCATTTTGAGGAGAGGTAAATAATGTATATTTTTTATATAGTCTGCTGAGCGTGTGAAATCATCAATAAATAAATGAGTTATTCCCTTGTTTTTAAAATATTATATAAATATGAATGTTTCATTACTCATTTTACGTGATTTTGTGAATTTGGAAATTAGTGGACAAAATCTCAGTATTGGGCTGCCTGTGTAAACACAGCCTTAGAACCACAAACATAATACTCTAATGATTGGCAAGATTTTGCTGATAGACATGTGGGCATAGGGCAATAGAAGCTAGCAAAAGTGTATTTACACATTGTTTTAATAGTGAGCGGACTGGGCTCCCACGCATTTGCAAGCTCCCACATGGTAGGATAACACTGATATTGGTTAGGATGGCACTCCTGGCCAATCCTAACCAAGCCCAAGACTGTTGTGGTGCTTAGGATAGTTGACTGTGAGTAAACATATATATATATATTTTTAATTGCCATTATTTTCTGTAATAAATGATTTAGGATTACTCCATACCTCCCACATGTTGTTTATCATAATATGTCAACTAAAAGTGAACTTGACTTTCAGTATAATCACTCAAACATTGACTTAATCAAAATAAGTAATTATATATAGGCCCACTGTGGTGTGGCACAAACAGTGATGTCATGTGATGTGCAATGATGTGGTCTTTCTTGAAAACTGCAATATCATCATGTTGTGGGTCTCCCATGTGCATAACGTAGAGGAAAACAACCTCCATAAGCAATCTATTGCCTCTGACTTGGGGTTATTTTTCCTCTGCTAACAACAGGCGCGCTAGAGGACAGCTTTCCATTGTCTTACATCTTCAACAGGGATCGGAAGAGGACAGGAAGCCATTACAGGGGTGGCTTATGCATATTGTAATAATAATAATCCATTTATTAAATCTACCACATAATCACATTCAAAAGAAGCCTATTACATAAACAAAGGCACTTAGCTAGATTGAAAAAGCCCTTCTAGTCACTCAAGAGTTCGGCAAACACGTACACTGAAGAGAGAGGATAGACATCAACACTCTGTCGACTATCATAAGAGAATCGGTTTTATATCAAATCCCCTTAAATTAGCTCCAAAACTTTTTGACCCTTCAAGTGGGAGTAAGCTCTGTACATTTAACATTAGAGATTATCTTAAATAAAAATGTGAAATGAGTGCTAGCCCAATAAACAACATATTTAGTTATCCTTCTAGGGTCCTACTACAGACTGAAGAATCTGAGGAGAGACATATTGCTGTCCACAATATTTGAACAATATCTCCCTCAGAGTTTAGCATAAATAATTCACCAAAATCACATAAGATGAGTAATGAAACATTCATATTTATATAATATTTTAAAAAACAGGGAATAACTCATTTATTTATTGATGATTTCACACGCTCAGCAGAACTATATAAAAAATATACATTATTTACCTCTCCTCAAAATGGTGCTGTCATGCAGGCATTTTTGATCAGTTAGGACGACAACACCGGAGGCTATTTGTTGTAATTCAAAGGCTGAATATGTATCGTTGTACCCATATCTAGGTAAACTTTGTATGAAAAATGATCTGCAACTAACGCGTTTGGACATGAGCTCCAATCTAAGTTTAACTTTAATTTATGAGGTAATATAATTGACTGAGCCTGATAGCAACTCTATGACCTCATGATAAACAGGGTGATGGAGGAGCATTGGCGTGAGCAGAAGGTCCAGCTTCACTGCAGAGATTTAGAAATAAATAAATAAGGGAGATATGGAGGATCGTTGGGGAGATAATGAGCTTTATTGTCAATATCATTATATTGATCGTAATGTAGATATTTGGATTACAATAACCATTAAAAGATAAGCGTATGTACGTAAGAATATTCAAGGCACATGCATAAACTTGTTAAGTTTGTAATATTCTGTTCTTTAGTGAGAGAGAGACCCTACCAAACTAGCTCAGAGGGCCCTCCGTTGTCACGTGTTGCTGACGAAACTCCGAGGGTGACTTCCAGAGAGTGGGAATGGGATCAATAAACCCATCAACTTCAGGACACACTCCTGACTGAATAATGCATTCCTGTTACACTTTTAAATAATAAAACCAGCATGAAATTCTAATTACCAAATCCCCCCTGTCGTTTCATATATAATTTGGGAACTATTTAGTCTGTTACATGTCAAATCTCAAAATTCAATATTTTGCATAAAACTTAGCAAACTTCAAACATATTGCATTGCGTGCTGGGATTAGGACATTGCACTGAGGCCAGGCAGGCTTTCTTGTTCCAGTCGAAGTGGCTATTAAAGGGTCCTAGTTAGCCCTACACCCTCTATAGTTTTCACTCCCTCAGCTTTTGGGACACGTGAATGCGCAAATGGTGGTGGCGTGTGTGAATGTGCAAATGGAGGGCAGAGTGGCGAGGGGAAGGGGTTGATTTGGACGTAGTCAGAGAGAAACATGGTGCAAAAAACAGTATATGGAATAGCTACTTTTCATTATTGCGCCAAGTAGATAGTTGGGTTCATCGCTATTGTTCAAGGACAAAATCCTGTACATTTGTGTGAAAGAAACCAGCACACACTAATGCCGGCACACTACACTCTCTAACATTGGACTGTGGAAACAAGATAACATAACCTGCTTTCTATTGCTTTCCCTCAATTGATATGAATTGACTCACCTTGGAGAGAAAACATAACTGATACCTTATGTAAGTGGGTGGTCAGCCCTTGCCTGCACTGAGCAACATATACTCAATGGTTTTGGTATTTCGTGACACTTTTAAAACTCTCTGAGGAAGAGGGGATCCCCGAACGTATAAGACACATCTGTGCTTTCGTTTTCAATTTCGCCGCCACCAAAGGACCATACGATGATCGTGTCTGAAGCTATTGTGCATTCAGATCATCCAAGCTCCTTACACAATGCCGCAAGGTTTCAACCTCTGAGTTTTAGCACGGCACACCTTCTCAGTGTGCAGGACACATAAACCAATTTCAGCGAGGCTCATAAATTTACAAATGAATAGCAGTTGAGTACTTTTGTTTTTGCTTTGTATCTGTCAGTCTCAAAGTAAGGCATTTTAGTAGAGAAGGAAGATACAGGTAAACTGACAAAATAAGGTAAACACCAACATAAAGTGTCTTAAATAGAGCGTTGGGTCACCCAAAAGCCCAGAACAGCTTCAATGCCACTTGGCATAGCACGCCGCTCCAGCTCTACCAGGGGGTTCAATTAGGCTGAGATCTGGTACTGAGATGGCCTCATGGCATATCGTTTTACCTTTAGTTTTGTGCTCCTAAAACAATTCAGTGACCACTGTGTCCTGTGGATAGGGGCAATGTCATGCTTTAGCCTGGTAGTCAAAATAATGGCACGCACAACATTTTTATACTGACCCAATTCATGATTGGAATGTAAATTGCTTAATTAAGTCAGGAACCAGACCTGTGTCGAAGCATCTGCTTTCAGATATACATGTAATCCACCTTATTTACTCACGTTGTTTCCATTATTTGGCTTACCTTTAGCTTAAATACATTATAAACCCTCCACCTGTGACGGTGAATGATATACACTCAAAGGGCTTGTATTCAATCTGTAAAGTGCTGAAGATACTCTTTAAAGGACGCATTGACAATCTAAATGCGATTTCCCACAATTTGTGGAGACTGCGATTCCACCGGTAGGCCTTAAAACGGCAGCATTTGTCTTAGACATTTTCAAGCAGGATCTCCCGATACTTTCAGCGATACAAATTGAAATCCAGCCGCAAAGACTGGCCTCTAAAAATTTATTTACACAAAGTCAATGCCTCGCATGAGCTTTTGCTACAACCAATGAAATGAAATTGTCGATTCAGATTTGATATTCAGGTTTGAGATGTGAAATGACATTGCTTAGGTGACTCTTAGGACTATCCACTGTCTATAACAGTGGATGGGGTCTATAAAAGTAGAACATTTGTTCTCCATTCACTTCCTACCATCTGTAAACACGGCTTCCAGGGAGGACATTTGGGTTTTCTCCATGGTTCCATTTCAAATGTACAGCTGTGTGGTCATCTGCATAGCAGTGAAAGCTAACATTATGTTTCCGAATGACATCACCAAGAGGTAAAATATAAAGGTGAAAAACAATAGTGGTCCTAAACGGAGCTTGAGGAACACCTACATTATACAGTTGATTTTGTCAGAGAACAAACCCTCTACAGAGGACAAACTGATATCCATCGACAGATAAGATCTAAAACCAGGGCCAGAACTGTCCGTGTAGACTGCAATTGGGTTCCAATCTCTCCAGAAGAATTTTGTGATCGATGGCATCAAAAGCAGCATTTAAGTCATAGGAGCACGAGTGACAGATGCAGAAGCTCGGGTCTGACGCCATTAAAAGGTTAATTTACCACCTTCACAAGTGCAGTCTCAGTGCATGATGGGGTCTAAACCAGACTGAAGAAATTTGTATACATTGTTTCGTCTCTTCGACCTTGGCCGAGGATTATCCTGAAGGATATTGATGCTCATCCCGTCAGTTAGAGGACGCCTCGGATATTTTTATATTTTAAAAATGCCTTCTCTCACCATTCTTGATATAAGCATGCCCCTTTTCAGAAATTTAGAACCAGGAACAGATATACGCCCTTGTTCTCTCCTGACCTGACTGCCTTAACCAACAGAAAAACATCTATGGCGGTTCTGCATTAGCAGTCGAACTGCCCCCGTGAATGCAAACTTTTTCAGGGAAGCCTAGAAACAACTATACACAGGCAGTTAGAAAGCAAGGCTACTGTTTTCAAGCAGAAATTTGCTTCCTGCAACACCAAATTCAAAAAATTCTGGGACACTGTAAAGCCATGGAGAATAGAACACTCCTCCCAGCTTCCAACTGCACTGAAAGATAGGAAAACATGTCACCACGACAAATCCCTATAATTGAGAATTTCAATAAGCATTTTTTTTACGGCTTGGCCATTGCTTTCCACCTGGCTACCCCTACCCTCGGTCAACAGCACTGCCTCCCCTCTGCTATCGCCCAAGCCTTCCCCATTTCTCTTTTCTCCCAATTTACAGTCAGCTGATGTTCTGAAAGAGCTGCAAAAATCGGGACCCTTTACAAATTCAAGCCGGGCTACGCTAATGCTGGACCCATTCTTTCTAAAAACTATCTCTTGGAAATTGTTTGCCACCCTAATACTAGCCGTTTTCACCTCTCTTTCGTGTCGTCTGAGATTCCCAAAGATGGGAAAGCAGCTGCGTTATCCCCTCTTCAAAGGGGGGGACACTCTTGACCCTAACAGCTACAACCTAATCTATCCCTACCTTGCCTTTCTAAGGTCTTCGAAAAGCCAAGTCAACAAACAGCTTACCGACCATTTCGATCCCACCATACTTCTCCGCTACTGCCAATCTGGTTTCAGAGCTGTGGTCATGGGTGCCCACCTCAGCAAACGCTCAAGGTCATAAACGATATCTTATCACCGCCATCGATAGGAAACAGTACTGTGCAGCTGTTATTCAATTGACCTGGCCAAGGCTTTTGACTCTGTCAATCACAACATCCTCATCGGCAGACCTCAACAGCCTTGCGTTTCTCTAATGATTGCCTCGCCTGGTTCACCAACTACTTCTCTGATCGAGTTCAGTGTGTCCAAATTCGGGAGGGTCTGTTTGTCGGGCCTTTGCAGTCTCTATGGGGGTGCGCACAGGGTGTCAATTCTTGGACGACTCTCTTCTTCTGGTATAACATCAATGATGTCGCTCTTGCTGCTCGTGATTCTCTGATCCACCTCACCGCAGACGACACTATCTGTATACTTCTGGCCCTTCTTTTGACACTGTGCTTAACAACCCTCCAGGCGAGCTTTCAATGCCGGTACAGCTCTCCTTCGTGGCCTCCAATTGCTCTTAAATACAAGTAAAACTAAATGCATGCTCTTCAAACCGATCGCTGCCTGCACCTGCCCGCCGTCCAACATCACTACTCTGGACGGCTCTGACTTAGAATATGTGGACAACTACAAATACCTAGGTGTCTGGTTAGACTGTAAACTCTCCTTCAGCTCACATCAAACATCGCCAATCCACAAAGTTAAATCTAGAATTTTGGCTTCCTATTCGCAACAAAGCATCTTCACGTCATGCTGCCAAACATACCCTTGTAAAACTGACGCATCCTAGCAATACCTCGACTTCGGGTGATGTCATTTACAAAATAGCTCCAAAACCTACTCAATAAATTGGATGCAGTCTATTCACAGTGCCATCCGTTTTTTTTCACCAAAAGCCCCATATACTACCCACACGCGTACCTGTACACTTCTTCGTTGGCTGCCCTCCTTCATACTCGTCGCCAAACCCACTGGCTCCAGGCACTACAAGACCCTGCTAGGTAAAGCCCTCCCTACTCTCAGCTCGCTGGTCACCATTAGCAGCACTTACCTGTAGCACGCGCTCCAGCAGGTATATCTCTTCTGGTCACCCCAAAACCA
>NC_036838.1:1210983-1212403 GCF_002910315.2 Salvelinus sp. IW2-2015 | reverse complement strand
ATTTCCAAGTCTGCCCATCTGCCAACTACCGCAGAAACTGCGAAAGTTAAATAAACTATTCGAAGGACAGTCTTTATTCGCCAATAACTGACAGAGTACATTTATAGTCTGGTGAAGGCCCAATCCCTTGAGAGGACGGTGGCTTCGCAGATGACAATGCTGCAATCTTTCTTGACAAAGGGTATTTTATCAAGTGCAAAAAKTCTGCCTCCAATCAATTCTTCACTGCTTCGTCCGCTCTTACCGTCTACGGGCGGCTCGAGGATAATGAAAAAAAAAGTAGCCACTTAGACAACGCTCATTGTTGATGTTCGAGTGGTAGCAGGTGTCACATGGCGCGGCTGTCAAATTAAGGACGATTTACCTGTCAGTGTCAAAAGAATGGCAGTAGAAAAGATCAGAAGGGGAAGTGGCATCCCACAATACCGTGAAGTCATCCTGTCGCCGTGGTGATAATTAAACCAGTGCCTTATAGCAATACCTCATCACCTGTTTGGGTTCAGAAAGGAGACACTCAGTGACCTCGCTACCATAGAAGGAAATTGAGAAAATATTCTAAAGAAATATATATTTTTTATGACTTGAAGTATGAAGTACTTCAAAAGTATGAACTTATGAACTTATGAAGTATGACTTCTCTAAAATAGCCAGAGACAGTATAGTATCTACAATAACAAGATACACTATAGTATCTACAGTAACAAGGTACAGTATAGGATTTACAATAACAAGATACAGTATAGTATCTACAATAATGAGATACAGTATAGTATCTACAGTAACAAGATGCAGTATGTTTAACAGGAACTTACTGTATAACATGCCTGCAATATCGGAAGATTAACTTGTAACACATAACCGATTTTATCATTTCTGAACAAGTGTCGGTGACCGCTATCAGAAACTATCCCATTAACAAGATTCATTCTCTACCTTTGTCTTGCAGCCTTTGCAAGTATTTTACAATAACTGTTGTAGCTGCTATTTGCTAATTACATGCCCGTCACTAGAGACACACACATACATATCCCCCTAATAGCTGTAGATAATGTTTTCTCCACACAGTAACATCGTGACAGACAGGAATACAGCAGTATATTGTATAAATGCCTGCAGCAGTGAAAGTAAGTGATGGCTGATTCTGATCTGCAGTGTTGGTGCTAGGGAGAKMATYGTGTACACTTCAGCTCCTGGCTGTAGCTTCTGTAGCTGGCTGAAGCAGGTGTAATGTATCAAGGTTTGTCAGACAGTGTACAGTGATGCGGTTTGCTGGCTCCTTAACGACTTCAGTGCTGATGAACTAGGAGAAAGTGGAGTTGTTAGACTTTGAGTAAAGGTATGTTCCTGAAGTTGGGCTTTTTAAACACTTTTCCCCAACACTGTTGACACTGTTTTTCAACACTGGTTTTCCCGAAACTAT
>NC_036838.1:1207266-1209787 GCF_002910315.2 Salvelinus sp. IW2-2015 | reverse complement strand
GCGTGTTTCCCGCTCATAGGGTAAAAGGAGCTTCGAGGCTCATGGGATGAATGGTTGTAATCCACCCTTCTAATGGCCTTACGTGTCAAAGGAAAGTCTTTCCGAAGAAATTCAGGAGAAATAAAAGGGATTATACATGTGGATGAACTCTGAGTGACCTTTTAGCTCAGCTAGTTCATCTTTGTCTGCCAGTGGAGGAACTGGAGGAGTCACCTTAGGAACTGGTGGTGGCAGAGATGACACAAAGAAAAAACACTTTAATGTTCCCGTTATCTGTYACGACGTTAATCATGTTTCTTTTTAATAAGTATTTGAACAAAGCCGACGTGACATTGAGAACATCAAAGTGAGTTGTCAACAACAAACAAAATAGGGACAATCAGATGAGTGAGGATGATGCAATTGTCGTTCAACAAAACAAAGTGTTGCGTTGTTAAGTCCTGTCAGGAAGAATGCCTCTGTGGATGAAGTTTCATTTATCATAACAACGTTAGATTGTTGCTATGACAACTGCTATAACACTCATATTAAAATGTAACTCCACTCTTGTTGAGTTACTCCACAAATGTAACTCCACAATGTAACAAGGGACTACAGACACAGAAGCTCCACCTCTTTCCTTTACTACTGAACACACTTATATTTATTATATTTTTATTTTTMTGTTATTTTACCAGGTAAGTTGACTGAGAACACATTCTCATTTACAGCAACAACCTGAGGAATAGTTACAGGGGAGAGGAGGGGGATGAATGAACCAATTGTAAACTGGGGATTATTAGGTRACCATGATGGTTTGAGGGCCAGATTGGGAATTTAGCAAGGACACCGGGGTTAACACCCCTAGTCTTACTCTTACGATAAGTGCCATGGGATCTTTAATGACCTCAGAGAGTCAGGACACCCTTTTAACATCCCATCGGAAAGACGGCAACCCTACACAGGCAGGGCATTGTCCCCAATCACTGCCCTGGGGCATTGGGATATACTCCAGGAAAGAGTGCCTCCTACTGGACCTCCAACACCACTTCCAGCAGCATCTGGTCTCCCATCCAGGGACTGACCAGGACCAACCCTGCTTAGCTTCAGAAGCAAGCTAGCAGTGGTAYGCAGGGTGGTATGCTACACAATCATGGGAATCACTTTCCTTGTGCAACAAACAATCTCTAAACATTCCCATCCTTCTCTCACTCTCCTGTGTGTCGTCACATGCCGACTCCAGGCACGGCATTGTGGGATAGCTCGGCATGGTGCATTCGGTGCTTAACCATCCACYCATCTCMGCTTACCGCCAGACTGGCTACACCTGCTGCCARGGACCTGTGCGTGACTGGATCTCCTGCTACTCCTGCTAGTGACAGCTTTCAGAGGACTGCATTGCACAGCAGTGTAGTGGAGGAAACTAGCTACTAGATAGCATGTACACTATTGTGTGTATTTCAGCACGTAAGGGAATTCAAGTGGTGGAACTTGACTCAACAGTTGGTTTCTAACTTCTAAATGAAGCTGATGAAATGTCTTGATAGTGGGATGATTTGATAAGACTCATATGGAGGAGATGGTGGTTTCAAATCATTGTCTTGTGTAGTTTTTACTCTAGACACCTCATCAGATGAGTGGAAAGTCAACACAAAGTTGTTCTGTTCCCTTCGAGTATGGAAATATTGTTTGAGAGATAATGTTTGAGGAGATTACCATGAAACTCTATGAGAGTTGACATGCTTTACAGAGACAGAACACTCTGTGAATAGATGCCAGCAAAGGACTTGATAAACTATAGAACTGCAAAATACCCCCAAGATACTTGTCCTTGTCACGCTGATGGGCCTTATACAATATACTCATCAGTAAATGCAACTGGCATGTACAACAATGTGTGATCACCTTGATGAGTCAGACAAAAATTATATCCATGAATCATAAATGGTTGATTCCACTTTTCTCGTTACATTCAAAGGGCAAACAATAKAAATAATCCCATGATGTTTATGTCGTCTGTTACAAAGAGTTTAACAGTTGAGATGCAGGTAAAAATKACCACCAATTATGTGTTTTATTTCATTTCAAGCAGGGGTGGCGTTGCGTTTTCCTGGTTTGTTATTTAGAAAATTATGTCCATCTYAACAGTTAAACCCTTTGTACAAGACAGATACATTGTATAGCCATAAATTAACTAAATTAAGAATATGCAAATCTTTATATATACTGTATKTAAAARTGRCTGAGCTCTTTTAATTAATAGAAAATAACTATTTACAACACTTGCTTATCTACAACACATACATCTCGTCCTTAATAATAACATGCACAAGTCAAGGACCTCATTAAAAACAAAGTTGGACTCTTTCTATCAGTAACATCTTGCTTTTTAACACACTTTTAAGAACTGATAACAGGCCATGACTAGATCTCCTGTGTTCGGCATTGTACTTTTACTACAAGCGTGTGGAAAGTAAATATACATATATTATATACAGAGCGATAACGGATATCTAAAGATAATATGGTACAATTTCAATAA
>NC_036838.1:1205104-1206761 GCF_002910315.2 Salvelinus sp. IW2-2015 | reverse complement strand
GTGAAACAAATACCTACCTTGACAGTGATACTGCCTGTTAATTACTGGGGTTTCATTACAATGTCTTATCAAAAGCTCTTAAGCTGTTGTTTCATATGTGGGACATTAGTGGCTGACCCATTGGTTCGTTTGTTTCCTTATTTCCTTCGGAAGATACACTACTCCTCCTTTTTCCCACCAGTTAATTCCATGTAAAGAAACAATGAAGACTTTATACACTGCAGGTTAAAAGTCAACACTGTTATACATGGAGAAATGACCCATATGTGTTCCWGTCCAATACAATTAGCTTCGACAATATATGTGTCATATTGGTGGATCTTTCTCAACAAGGAAGTTCAWAGTCAACAAATCAGCAACTTSCTAATAACACAATAAACAACGATTTATCAGRCTATGTATCTTACRTTTAACCCTAGTGTCCATCTCCTTCTCCATGACTTCTTTGGCCGTAGAGAACTCACTGAGGGTGGTCTTAGGCGGGCTGTCACTCTGGCTGACCAAACCGATCATCTCCTGCTCTTTCTCCTGGTTCACCTCCGCGTATATGTTAATCCAGGCAATTTTTCTACAGATCGGTAAACGTAGACAGACAACAGCCATGTTACAATAGGGAATGACTATTCAATGATGGTCTGTCCCATTTGCAGCATTTCTCAAAGATGTACACTACCGTTCAAAAGTTTGAGGTCACTTAGAAATGTCCTTGTTTTTGAAAGAAAATCWWTTTTTTTTACAATTAAAATAACATCAAATTGATCAGAAATACTGTGTAGACATTGTTATTGTTGTAAATGACTATTCTAGCTGGAAACGGCAATTTTTTTATGGAATATCTACATAGGTGTACAGAGGCCCATTATCAGCAACCATCACTCCTGTGTCCCAATAGCACGTTGTGTTAGCTAATCCAAGTTTATCATTTTTAAAAGCTAACTAATTGAGTCATTAGAACAGCCTTTTGCAGATTATTCGTTGTGCACAGTTGAACAAACTGTTGGTGCTGATTAAAGAAGGCAATTCACAACTGGCCTTGCTTTAGACTAGTACAGTTGAGTATCTGGAGCATCAGCATTTCGGGTTGGATACAGTCGCTCAAAATGGCCAGAAACAAATACCTTTTATCTGAACCTTCGTAAGTGCTACTCTTGTTCTGAGAAATGAAGGTTATTTCCCATGATGAGAAATTGCCAAGAACAGTGAATAAGACTCTCGTACCAGACACTGTGTACTAACATAGCTCCCTTCACAGGACACGATGCAAACGGGCTCTAACCAGAATAGAAAATAGGAGGTGGGACGGACCCTCGTGCAGCAACTGAGCAAAATACGGAGGACAAGTACGATTAGAGTTGTTGTAGTGTTGAGAACAAGACGCCACCCACAAGTTGCAGCTGGCAGCTTTATTAAAAGTAAAACCGCAAAAACACTCAGGGTCCTCAACGTCAACGATGTGAATGAGGGTGATCTCCGCGGATGTGCCTGTTCTAGGTCAGATGGCAAAAAATAGGTAATAAGGCTGCCAAGCTGCTTGAGATTGTGAACGTATTCTCTGTCATTCTCTCAAGAACTAAAGAAATAGCTGACGATGTTCAGAAGAAAAGTGGCTTTTGTCTTCTGGATAGTTTTGAGGCCTGTAATCGACCCACAAATGGCG
>NC_036838.1:1190384-1205079 GCF_002910315.2 Salvelinus sp. IW2-2015 | reverse complement strand
CAGTTTTCCCGAAAGAAATTCAAGGGGACTCGAAAGGGATCGCCAATCGAGGACAAAAGGCCTATACCCATGAGGCATGAAACTCGTTACTGGACAGCATATCTAAGGCTCGCAGTTACCTACACATTGAGGCCAAGTAGAGAGTGACCATGCGCAGACGTAACCTCATAGTAAGAACTTGTGTGGCCGGAAATACATACACAACACAGGCGAAAAAAGAGACCAGTCATTAATCTCCCAGTTCTAACTCTGTGCCCCGTCTAACCCTTGACTATTCTTATTCAAAAAGTAGCGCCTAACTTAACGCAACCCAAGCGACGGACCACTAGAGAACAATCTCAAGACCTGCGATGTCAAACACACCACAGCAACAAGAACACGAATGGACAATCAGAAGTAGTGGAACGATCTAGAATGCGAATTACTTCTGATTTCATAAGCCAAAACCTAACAGATTGTTTGACTGTAAAAATTCCTGATAAAGGAAAGAATGGCGTCCTAGTGCATGAAGTTTCATTTATCATACAACACGTTAGATTGTTCTAATCGACACTGCAGGAAACGACATATAAGTGCAAAATGATACGTCCCCACTTTGTAGTTACTCCACAAAGACTAACTCCGAAACGAATATAACAATGAAGCTGACACGAACCAGGCGGGTCCCACTCTGTAACCCTTCTAAACTTACCTGCACCAACTATCAGCCTATTATCGTGTATTTGTTCAATTTTCTGATGTATTAATAAAAATTCACACGTACAAGCATGAGCGTAACCCATCTGCTCTTGTATCGCCATCCCTGGCCAGCATGAATCAAAGAGGAGGAGTGGTCGTAGTAGTTGATAAACCATACAATTATACGAATGAGCAATTTGATGACGCATGAAGCTGTTGAAGGGCCAATTGCGCCTCCTTGTGAAGGCCAGGGAACACACCGAGTAGCACTGTCGTTGAACTACCAACTAGATAATCGTCCTAAGAAATGTACTATGGCACTGGGAGTTGTGCTATTAGTCGGATTAGAGCCACGTACTGACAGAGGTAAAGAGGGGCCCCGTCCGCAAATTCTCAGGTAGTAAAAAGTATACCACCGAACTAAGAATAAAGAACGGGTATCAGCATTTAAACCGAATAGATGGCCCATGAATCTCTTAAATGCGCCTCCGAGCGAGACCCCATATCTAAGAATACCGTCGAAAGACGCACCTACACGCAGCAGGAGCATTATCCCGATTGCGAACTGCCACTGGAGAGGGCGATGCGATAATAACCTTCCAGGAAGGTGCAACTCTATAAGCTGAACACCATCCAGACACGCAGCTTCCAGCAGCATCATAGGCTCCCTCTCCCATCCAGGGACTGACCTAGGGACAAACCCTGCTTAGCTGCGACAGAAAAAGACGAAACTGCTAAGCCCCCGAGTGTCCGCAGGGTGTTATGTACCACAATCATGGATTCCCCATGCTTTCCCTCCTGGTGAAACAAACAAAAACGCAATCACCAAATCCATTCCCAATCACCTCTACTCCCTCAACTTCCTGACGATACCCACTAGCTCCCCTCCCCATCCAAAACTCGGACCCGATATGTCGTGCAAACGCATCCCATCTGTACCCCACACCACACAGTCGACACAACACACAACATACCCCAACTCCACCCACATCACACTATCAGCACCGATTCTACACCCGCCAGCGACTATCGGCATACCAACACTCGCTGCCCAGAGAACACGTCAGCTGACTCGGATCCTACATGCTCCTCAGCTAGTGACCACCATCACCCGACGAACTCGCATTATGCACCAAATGCATCGTAGTGAAGAAACTCAACGCTAAACTAACTACAATACGCACACTGACACAACAATACCTACATTGTCTGCTTGTATACTTCCCGACTAAAGCGAAGTCACAAAGTGGCATGAACCAACACATCACGACCAGTTGGACTGACACCAACTATCCCTACAACACATATGACAGTCACACATCTAACAACAGTTCACTATACTCAATCAGCGAGCACACGGACTAGATTGGAACTGACCTCCATATACAGGGGGTAGCAGATGGTGGAATTCAATCAGTTTCTTGTGTAGTTTGATTACTCTAGCCAACCTCATCAGGAACGAGTGCAAATCGACAAGAGCGACAAGTTGTCCTGTTCCCTTCGAGTGATGATAACAAATCTTCAGCGATTGCAGATCACAATTGCGATCTTGAGAAGATAACCATAAACTCTATGAGAGTTGAACATGCTTACAGAGACGGAACAAACAACTCTCAGAGTATAGCAATCGCAAAAGACCATGACACAACCACTCCAAGAAAACTGCAGAAAATAACCCCCAAATACTTGTCCTTCACCGTCTGATCGCCCTATATCGAACATGAAAATAAACTCAATCCAGTAATGCAAATGGCATGTTTACACAATGTTGATCACTCTGGATGGAAGTACAAACAACATCACATAACACCATCAGATCCCGATGATCACTAATGGTTATTCCCAGCTTTTCCCGTTAATTCAAGGAAACAGCATATACACTGGGCAAAAGACTAAAATAACAAATATCAAACACACATGATGCTGTCATCGGATGTCTGTACAAAGGTTAAACAGTTGAGATGCAGGTAAAAATGCACCAATTATGTGTTTTAATTTCATTCAAGCAGGTGGCCGTTGCTTTCCTGTTTGTTATTTAGGAAAACTATAGTCGCATCTAAACTATACCCTGTTGTACAAAGCGAGACTTGGGTCAACGCATAAATCATATACCTAAAATCTATACACGACAATATCGAGCCAATCTCTTGTAGGAACCAGTATACTGTATTTTGACAAGAATGGGACTCGCTCTTTTAATTAACTGAAAATAACTATTTACAAATTGACTTATAATCCCTACACAACACAACATGACGAGTCTCAGCGTGCGCGACTTGCCCCGGAAACAGCACCAGTCATGAGACCTCCCTTAAACAAAGTGGGCTCTTCTATTGCTGGCGTCCCGTGAGCATCCTATGCGTTTAAGCGACAACCTTATTGAAGAGACTGATTAACTCGATGACTACTCCTTGTATCCAGATAGTACTCTTCTACTAAGACGCGTGTCGAGCAAGAGTCACAATGATTATAACGCCTTTATAATTATCGCACACGGGAGAACGGTAATTTAGAAGGAAGACATACTGGAGTTGCATTACCCAGTAAATACTTCACATGTTAAGGACGGAGACTAACACGGATGGCTCCCATCCAAAGCCAACTCGTCTATCACCTGCCTATGAACACGTGTACAAAAACATCAGATGCGAAAGAATTCATTCAACTCAGTCTTCGTACAAGGATTTCTGGTACCAAAAGGCTTGTGAGAATAAGAAGTACCATAAAGACTTAACAGGACAAAGTTACAGAGCGGCTGAATAAGTTCAGATCCGACAATTGTGTACAGTAGAAGTCATCGTTGTAATTGACGACCACTATCGTCAAGTGAGTTAGAGGATTTCAGATCGCCTGCAAGACACACCTCAGAGCATAAATCAGGGTCCATAAGAAACCCTCACTTGGGCTTATGTATGCGAGAAATGTACAAGAACGCGAGTGAGAGGGGACACTCAAATGGCAATACTGTAAAGATTCTCACACAATTTGGTGTCTTCCTTCCCTGTCTTCTACCGACGCTAAAGAAAGTACCGTTAGGAGAGTTCCCTTGTGCTCTCCAGGCATTTCACAGATGTGCCCTGGGAGGAGAAAGAATCAACATAAACAACTGCGGTGTGTCAAGTCCCATGTATCAAGCCTACTGGCTTTGTGTCGTCCTGTAGAAACAAATACCTACTTGGACCGAGGGATAGCTGCCTGTAATTACTGGGTATTCATTAGCATGTCTTATCAAAAAAGCTCCTTCCAAGCCTAGCTTGTTCATCTGTGACATTAGTGCTGAGCCATGGCTCGCTTGTTTCCTTATCCCTGTCGGAAGATTTACACTATCCTCCCTTTTTTCCACCCAACACTAACTCCCAATAGTAAAGGAAACATGCACAGAACACTAACACGCTAGGTTAAAGACTCAACCACTGTACTATACATGGAGAAATGAACCAAGTATGTGTCCCTAACTAAGCTAGCGAACACATATAGGAGCATGGTGGGATTTTCACAACAAGGAGTTCAATCAGTCAAACAATTCAGCACATTCCTAGAAAAACACATAACAATCGAGTCATCATGACAGTGTATACTAGAAGTTTAACCTAGTGTCCATCTCCTTCTCCATGACATATCTTTGAGCCCGTAGAGAAACTCTAACTCAGGCGTGGTCTTAGGCGGGCGGTACTCTGGGTACCACAACCGAATCATTCTCTGCTCTTCTCTTCTCTGTTCACTGCCGCGTATATGTTGATATCCCCAGCCCATTTTGCTAAAGATGCGTAAACGTAGACAGACAGCACAGCTTACCGTGTACACTAGGGACATGACTATTCAATGATGGTGTTCCCCACTTTTGCAGCGATTATCTCCCCACAGGGATGACCCGAAACTACCGTCTCAAGTTTTGAGTCACTTAGAAATGTCCCTTGTCTAACACTATTCCGTGAACGTAGAGAGAACCTCCAATCTTTACCAATTAAACATGACCCATCAAAATTGATCCAGACCGAAAGATTACCCCTTGAACCCATGTGTAGAATTCGTACCGTATGCGTCTGAGACAATGCCGTATACCTTACTAAGCTCGACCACGCCACCAATTTTTTTTATGGATAAACCTACTTAAACACCGAGAATCCAGAGGACCCGACACCCATTATCCCCAACCCATCACGCATCCTGTCTCCCCGAGAAAGACAAAACGCGCACACCCAACCTTAGCGTAGCAAGCTAAAAATCCAAGCCACGTATCTATTTATTTCAAAAACTAACCTGGTACACGTCAATATAAAGAAACCGTCACTCATCTTGCCCTTAATCGTTGCACCAGACTATATGAAACTCGTTGTTCCTGAATTCAAACCGCAAATAACCAACGGCCCTTTTATTCAGACTCAGAGCCTACTGAGTGAAGTCTGGAGACATCACAGACTAACTTTCAGTGGAGCTTCGAAATAAACCCAGGCCCGTACCGGCGAAGGACTACCAAGAACCAACCACAATGAAGCCGAGTCCGTATTCTGAACGCTCGTAAGATCTATTCTCGTGCTATTTGAGCGCTAAGAAAGAAGGGCGGTTAGTATTCAAGATGTCAGCCCTAAGCCAAAAGGAATACTCTGAGAATCCTGCAAACCACTGTACACTGCTATTACAGAACACAGCAAAACTGCTATCAAAGCCAGCGAATCGCGAGAATGAAGTCTCCGTGGGGCTCAATTAGGAGAACAGTGGAGAAGCCGGGGCGCCTGGCAAACGACACGGGATTGTAGATCATTCCCCACAACGGGAGGGAGAAGCCACGCAAGCGCACGAGAATAAATGTAGTGCAACCCTTCCCAATTTGTAAGTCCGCGTCCTGGGAGTAAAAGAAGGGACCCTGACCGAAAATGGGTAATTGTAAATGAGATGAGAGAGGCCCGATGCACACTAGAGCGCGCGAGAGCCAAAGGGGAACCACAAAACAGTAGAAGAATTGAGCTGTACTAAGTTTTATGAAGAGGTAAAAAGACGAACTGAAGAGGCGAGCAAGTCCTCAACTGATCCTTCCATTTGTCAAGCTGACGCACAATCAATGAATACAATCACAAAAACAGAAACAATGAAACGATGCGAGCGATGCGTACCTCACGTCACTAGCACTGGTACTACACCCGTTCGATCAGACTGGACGCTGCTCTCGCCGCACAAGGAAATGATAATGGACCGGTACTGCAGGACCTTTGTGACGAATTCTATTATACCCTTTCTAAGCACTGATCATCACGTCCAAACAGGCAGAGAAGCATAGACCCACAACGACAGCAGAATTAATGACGGGCAGACACGCTGGATATACGCCCAAGCGCAAGCAGAAACAGCGGACGGGCCAAACGGACCGCCGCGGAAGTAGTGCAACCGTTATGTCAGGAGACCGATGAAGCCCAAACCAAAGGGCCATGCAAATCCCCAAGGTAAAAAGCTGCTGGTCCCAAGGAAATCTGGAACAAGCATTAACCCCACGGAACAGCGAAGAGACGTGTATAATGGGCTGTGACAATCAACCATCCCAGAAGCGGCATAAAGGCAACAACGGACACGCACGGCACCCCACACACACATACACATGATGAGTTTCAGAAGAATTTTGCCTTTGTTTCTGGACCCGTTTGAAGCTGTAAAGTCTAAAACAATAGAGTTTGCCTGAGTAGTGCGACAATCGCTTGTACCTAGGGCCATTATAGACTGTGAATATAGGCCAC
Organism: Salvelinus sp. IW2-2015; assembly: GCF_002910315.2. Lineage (NCBI taxonomy): Eukaryota > Metazoa > Chordata > Actinopteri > Salmoniformes > Salmonidae > Salvelinus > Salvelinus sp. IW2-2015. Next base: position 1,198,675 of record NC_036838.1, on the reverse strand, counting down.
ATGGTCCTTCGGATGCCAAAGAGACTGGAAAAAAACAGAGAAGAAAGAACAGCACAAAAGGATTATACAACCGACATAGGACCACACCTCAAAGAGATAAAAAATATGGCAAAACACACGGGGAGAGAAAGGAAACCCCGCGCCTACCTCTACTAATATAAACAATATAAGCAACCGCGTTATAAAAAATATGTAAAGTTAAATGTCCAATTGAAGGGAATCCCATAAAAGGAAGCCCGCAAACGCCAGACATCGTCCAATTGAAGAAAAAACCCAACGGAGATGATAGTAATAGCCAGTGGAAAAAACGCTAGAGCGAAACATATATCCCATGATAACGCAGAACATAAAAAGAATAGTTAGGTGTCAGTATAGTCGGCGCCCAGAGTCAAAGAACCCAAACACCCTCCAATTGCTGCTTCTCATCCCCCAGCAGCAATAGTCCATTACCCTATTGAACAGTCGCACACGCATGTAAATATGCCTGAGATTGCCGAAGTGTTTGATTGTTATGTTTATAGTAAGGGACCAAAAAATGGGCCAGGAGCGATCCGTCCTATCCCACCCTCTTGGCAAGGGCAACCGAGGAAAGCGGCGAGACAATGCACCAGTCGTCCCTCCACCGGTCCAACACCCTGGGAGGGACAAAAACATGGCCCTGTTTGATAGGTTTGGCCATATCTGCGCCCAGCCACCCACCAGCCACGAAGCGAAAAGGGCTTGAACGAGCCCTGGATGTGGCCTAGCTCAGCCCTGGCCACCGCCCTAGTGCCGTCCGAGTTAGCGTGCTATAGGTATCCTAAGCGTTCCGAGCCAGTGCTTTCCACATCCTCACTCATGATTCATGATTAGAATATGTGTTAATCCACTCGTACTTCAATTTATTTGAAATTACAAGAAACTTAATTGTTGATTGATGCAGGCCCTACCAATCTAGCATATTATTACAATATGCATTTTTAATGACGATTGCAGGTGATTAGAGCAGTGCTGCGATACAGTGTTCAAAGATATAATCATACAGTGCTGTACGTACCTCTTGAATTTGTAGATGAGAAACACTGCTAAACCCAGGAATACTACTGATAGGAGCATCAGCATGGCTGAACTGCTGTGTCTCGGGCTGGAATCCACCAAGGGCGCTGTAACAGAAGGTAGAGGAAGACAAACGTTAATTAAACATAACAAGAACAGACCAACACAATAAAGGCTAATCTGGGAATGCCTTGGAAATGTCCCTGCTTCATTGCCAATATTGATCCTGTACATTATAATATTGTGTCACTAATCACAACCATGGAGTACAGTTGAGATATCTATTTTGCATCACAACAGTCTGCTACAGTAGGGCTAAATACTGTGCAGTCAATGCAAACGCTTTACTTGAATCAGTTTTCTTTAAACAAAATGGTATTAAACAGGACCACAGTGTACAATAAAGAATGTTGGTGCCACAACATTGTCAAAAACTAAGCCCTTCCAGTGGTTCATATACAGCAACTAATTGCATTTATTTTGTCTGTTTTGTGTGATGATGTAGTCTAGGCCAAAAATAACAGAGCTGGGACGAGGGATGCCTCCACCGCCAAGTTTATTCAACAGTAAATAAATCCGGTTTTGGACTTTGGGTAGATCCACAGCAATGATWGTGCATTTTTAATATCCCACATTTAAAAGACCGTGATAGCGTAAAATTGCTATTTCTAAATGGTTGCCTTTTCTCTAACTAAAAGCCATCTGCTTAAAACAAGCATAGTGAGCATTACATGATTCCAAAGGGTAAATGCTAAATTATGCTAAAAACAAGGCTTTTACAATGACAACTTTCACAAAAGAAAGTGCAACAGTTACTGTGGAATAAACTGGAATAATTGTGATGCTGATTATACTATTTCACACATCCATCTCACCCTCATCTCTGGGGTAAATACATTGACTTTTGTAATGCATATTAACTAATCATTATCAAAGCTAGCACACTGTATAAGTTGTTCTACTTGTGTATTTTTTTCCAGCCCCAGCTCTGAGAGGCAGCTCTGTGATGTCAAGTGGCCTTTCTGAAGCAGCTTGAAGGCTGCTTCCCACTTTTTCTAAGGTGAGACACACACAAACACAAACACACACACCCTAACCCCCCACCCTCGGCTCCAACTTTAACGGCCTGCAACTCTTCAATATGGACCCAGCTGTGTGGTAAGTATGTGTGTTGTATGAGTATAGTAGAAGGAGGCTGGATACTGGCTCTGAATCCATTCATACTCTTAACTCTCAATACTGCTATTTTCCATTGTGGAGGAGGAGATTTTGTGTTGTTTTTGGGTAGACGCTGGCAAAATCATTTACAATTGCAGCCAAGAAGTAGTTATTTGTTTGTCTCATTTTGAGCCAAACTCAAACGATGTAATGTTGTTGATTCTTTTTAGGACATTCTGAATTGCAATATATTATTAACCAAACTTCTCTTTTTTGGTCATTTTTCTCAAGGACTAAATAATCAACAAAATGAAACTCAGTGGCAAACACTCAATTTGTGTTTTGGGATGGTTGTTAAAAGACAGATGAACAGATGTCAGGGCGTCTGATGGTAGAATATAAGATATGCTTGTCTCAAGAAGTTCCACTTAATAAAATCCATCCTTCCCTTCCTCCATTGTCCTCCTCAACAATCTTCATACACCAGGATGATGACAAATATATAATGCGTTATAAAAAAACAGAACAAAACATGTGCTTGCTTATCCTATCCAAATATGGCTCATGAAGCATTATTCCCAGTAAATGAACATTGCATTTCTGACATTAAAAAAATGAAAAACACAGCTAAAAAAAAACAGAAGAATATGTAGAGAAAAATAATGATTTCTCTTGCAGGTACAATACAGTTAATATATGTAATTATTTTTGATATTGTCAACCCTGACTGTTTCAACCTGTCCTTGTGGATTGTCTCCACCACCCCTTCCGGTTATTGCCCATCTTCCCATTTAAACACCCTGTATTGTTTATACACCTGTGTCTCGTGGTTTTGTCCGTTTGCCAGTTATGTTTTGTTTGTTAAGTAAACCAGCATTTTTGTTCTCAGCTCCTGCTTTTCCCAGTCTCTCCTTTTTCTCGCCCTCCTGGTTTTGACCCTTGCCTGTCCTGACTCTGAGCCCACCTGCCTGACCACTCTGCCTCCCCCTGAGCCTACCTGCTGACATGTACCTTTGCCCCACCTCTGTTTTACTGACCCCTGCCTGCCTTGACCTGTGTATTGCMTGTCCCTGTTGGAATATTAAACCATTGCCAATTATACRTGTCTGATTCTGGGTCTTACCTTGTTTCCTGATTGATACTAACTTCTTTCCTTACCCACAGYTAGCTGTGTGATSTAAACGATTACTCTTGCTTCTGGCTTTAGTTCAAACWCCACCAGGTTCTGGTTCAGAGCKCTGGCAAGTATCTCAGAGATCTGTTGAARGAGATGAAAGAAGCATCATTTAGTCAAACAATTTTCGCCCTTTACAGCTCTTTCAATTCACACACACTGCATAATTAAATATGCATCTTGTCATGATACCGACCACTTTGGTTCAATTGTCGGACTCGGGCGCATAGAATTAATGTGTCTGTGTCTGTCATTTCAACCATGACAATGCCTTTATCCTATTGTGTGAATTGGCGTGAAGGATTGGAAACAATTTGTCATACATGCAATGACATAATTACAATGACACTCAACATGTCAGTGTTCAATGTAACTCTAGATTGCTCTAGCTCCACTTCGCTCTGTTTCTTGCCCTCTGATTGGTTCTTGTGTGGTAACARGAAGAGCTCAGCGGCCGTTGGCACACCTGGAAACACTGCAACCAATAGCTGATCCTCTGGAAAGTCTGACACCTGTTGACAATGAACAATACTGTTACAATATGTTCATACTTGTATGGTATTCTTAGTCTACAGTCCAAATTACTGCCCTTAGATTATATACATATTTAATATGTTTGAAATCAAAGGAGAGGGAGGTGACAATTAAATACATTTGGGCTTGACCAAGATGTGGTAATAACCAATACAACCTCCAGGTAAACAATGCTACAATATGTCACCAAACCAATAGATGACAAGTCAACATTAATACAACAAAAAAATTTTGGTGACACTTTAATTGACACCTAGCATTATAATACGTTATGACGCGGTTATAACCATGTCTTAATATGTCATAACATTTTACATAACGTGTCATAACATTTTCATTACACTGTCATTACATATATATTTAGACTTGTTGTGACACACAGTACCAGTCAAACACTTGCTCTGGGAGTGCAGAGCTGCCAGGGACCTGTGGAAGGAAGCAGGCCCAATGATCTCCCCGTGTCTGCCAGCAGGGGAGGACCTTACGCCCCAGCTCGTGCTGTATGGGGTGGGCCGAAGGCCTATACCAAGCTCTGGCCTACCCTCATGTGTCTAGGATGCACTGTGGTCCTCCCGCAACCTGCTGGTAGTTTTTATGTGTATAAAATGATGTGCAGAAATATATGGGCTGTTATAAAGGAATTGAAACAACAAAGCTTTTCCAAAAGAAAATTTTTAAAAACTGTCAAAGATTTGGACACACCTACTCATTAAAAGGTTTTTCTTAATTTTTTATATTTCCTACATTGTAGAATAATAGTGAAGACATCAATACTATGAAATAACAAATATGGAATCAAAAAAACAAAAAACTGTTTTTATTTACTAGTCTTGAAGAGATCTCATTAGTAGCCACTTGCTTTGCTTGATGACAAGATTGCACACTCTTGGCAGTTTCTCCGATCAACCCTAGCTCTGCAGTCATGCGAATGCGCTCATTTAATATGTAACAGATGTGGCGTTGTATGAAGAGATTACATTTGTTAAAATGTGGCTTTCCGTTCTAAACGCTGCTTTGCAGGCCAATCAGTTATCTTGTCTTGTGACAAGGTAGCGGTGGTACAGGTATAGAAGAAGATAGCCATATTTGGTAACAGACGAGTTCATGGTTCATGGGCATAGCAAACTAAGTCAAATAGGGCAGTTCAAAAAGAAACCAACGCCAGTTCAACATTACTGTTAAGACATGATGTAAAGCCTTTCAAGAACTTTCAACGTTTCTTCAAGCGCAATGTTATAAGCAGAACCTATCATAGTGCCTATGATGAACTGTCTCTCATTCATGAGGAGACCACTGAGGAAAAGCGAACAGAGTAACTTCTGCTTGGCAAGACATAATTCTTATTACAGTTACAGCTCAGAAATTGCAGCCAAAAAATATTAAGAAATTAAAATTTTTCCCCCAGAGTTTAAGGTAACAGACACATCTCAATATCCATTGTTCAGAGGCAGACTGCATGAAATCAGGCCTTCATTGTCGACATTTTTTATTTTTATTGTTTTTATTTAACCCTCTCTGGCGGCAGGCGTGCAGCTTTTAGCGACCATCTCGACAACAACCGGTGAAATTGCAGAGCGCCAAATTCATTACAGAAATAGTAATTAATAAAAAACTTAAAAAATAAGTGGTTATACGTCCCGGTTATAAGATTAACTTTCTTGTTAATCCACACATTGTCAGATTTCAATAAGGTGTGGAATTCTTTCAATACTGTTGGAAAAAGCATTCCAGGTGAAGCTGTTGAAGAATGCAAGAGTGTGCAAAGCTATCATCAAGGCAAAGGGGTGCTCACTTTGAAGGCAATCTACAATATAAAATATATTTTTGATTTGTTTCACACTTTTTTGGTTACGACATGATTCCATATATGTTATTTCATAGTTTTGATGTCTTCACTACAATGTAGAAAATAATACAAAATACAGAAAAACCCTTGAATGAGTAGGTGTTTCCAAACTTTTGACTGGTACTGTATGTTAAAATATTTKATGTCTGGTTATGACATCTATGTAAGTGTGTCAAAGCCTACAAAATCTACCACACAAGGCAAACCAATCCATTCTACTTGTACCTAGTATGTTATATAACATTTCCTAAAATTGGCAATTTTACCACCATTGTAATTGTACACACATTGATGTCAAACATGTGCCGAGCCCAATGCTCTGCTGATGACTGAGATGAATGCAGGAGAAGGACACCCTCTTTGGAACGTATAACTGACATATGGTCATGTACGTGATAGACTTATCTGGCTTATATTATTATTACCCTTACAACAACAAAACAATTCCATATTTTGGAAACAAAGTTTGTTTGTTCACAACATTATGTACATGTATACTTAGCGTGTTAATTAACTGCTAACATTAGCTAGCCAACCATAGCTAGCTAGTTGTTGTTCTTTGTCAATGGGTTTTTGTTACATTTAGCACACAAGACTCTTCTATAATTATTTTGTACAAGTAGCACTATATAGAGAGAGTGAATCAGATGTACTGTTGTTTTCTCAACAATGCATTGGGTGTAATTAGTTGTTTTGAACACCCCCCATATTTAGTGGTAGGGAAGCTAACCTTAGCTAAACATACACTAACTAGATGGTAGCTAGCTACATGAATAGTTGAGTGGTAGGGAAGCTAACCTTAGCTAAACATACACTACTGTAACTAGATGGTAGCTAACATTTAAGTAGCTAGCTACATAAGTAGTTGAGAGCTAGCTTTAGAAAATAAAACATTTAGAAAACAGGATTGTAATGTATTTGAGAATGTGTGAAAGTGTTTGCTGTTTTCCATAATACAGTATATTTGGTATGGAGTTTTTAGCTTTCTTTAGTGGTGTCAYTGCATTGTAGCATACTCTATTATATTCAWCTGCTGCATCCAAGGGAAAGGAACCTTCTTGGCAGGGAAAAAACACATTTGAATAAATACTACAATTTAGAGTTAAATCCTTCGATGTTGTTGTAATTACTTGTTTTCATCATATTTTGAATAACCTATGGAAAAAACATACTGTCATGAAGCATTATGACCATCCTGTGTGACTTTACTTGGACTAAGAAAATACAGTTTATGTCACTGTCATTAAGCATTATGACCATCCTGTGTCTCTTTACTTGGATTAAGAAAATGCACTTCATGACACCAGAAAATGACACCAGAAAATGTAATATAACATAAACATACTGTTTACAAGTAGGCTACGGTGTAATGGAATGATTTGCTTTGTGTGGTAGGTTTTGTGGGTTTTGACACTCTTATGTAGATAAAAATAATAATAAAATAATAATAAAATAATGCAATATGTCACAACAGGTCTAAATACATGTGCCATGACAATGTTCTGACCATATAATGAGAGTTTGTTGTTTCAGCTGTTATGACCTACTATGACATGGTTATGACCGTGTCATAATGTGTTATGACCCTAGGTGCCAAATAAAATGTTACCCTTTTTTCAATCCAATCTCAACCTCCATGTTTTCGCSAAAGTGTATTTATTTCTTGATGGGAAAAGTACATCTTGCCAAACAACTATTTTTCCATGACSTCAAAATAGCTGCTACTAAATGTTTTTCAATATAACGGCCTTCATCCACTTTAGATTAGCAGCGAGGCACGGGTTCCAACCAGCAATAAGTGTCCATTTTAAAAGCCACTAATGTTTTTAGGGGTTCTTTATAGGGCTATCGGCGGACAATGGAGTGGCGTAGTCGGCAAGTCACATACACATGAACCACATACATTTTCAAGCCTTAAAATCACTATTTGAGTAGCAAAGTAGTGGACAAATAGAGAGCAAAGGAATGACTTGCAATGAGGGAAAAGAGGTAAAGAAGGAATGGGAGAGGTAAGGGGATAGGATGCAATTGCGATTACTCATTAGTCTAAAAAGCATTCTGGCTCTGAGTACTTGGGTAGCGCTGGCATTTTATGCCCCCCAAACTCATTGGAAAAGTCAATTGAAAAATCTGATATGGGTTAAGGGAGGAGAGCAGGTGAGTCAGACAGATGAGTGAGCGTTTGAGGGAATTTTGTCCAAGCTCAAATGTGGCTGAAAAACCACCTCTGCAGGGCTGTATCTTGTCGCTTTAATAAAGCTAAATAAATAAGATGAAACAGTTGTCAATTACTATTATAAACACACCATGAAGTGGATTCTGTTTTTCATTCGTCGTGAACGATATTGGGTTATTTTATCTCCCTAACTCCGTCCATAGTGCATTATTTCCAACAATGTTGTTATAAATAGGTTATGATGATTCACCTATAACTATCATTTTATTCTGTGAAGTAAAGTACAGTCGTCACCCAGGAAAGGAAGGGGGGGAGTACCTCTTTTCATATAAAACGTTTTGTTATACAACCTTTTAGGCTCTACAATA
>NC_036838.1:1181214-1183810 GCF_002910315.2 Salvelinus sp. IW2-2015 | reverse complement strand
CTGTAACACTCTATTGAGGCTAGCAATTAATAGCCCAAGCTAGATCTCTAGCTTTCTATGACTGAGTGTGCCCCTCAGTTCAACACAGTTCAATTGGCTGGTGCTATACTATACTGCCATGRACATATCATGTGGCTCCMAGGCACTCAGGTGACAAAGTGCACTTTATCCCTCACAAAGCCTCACTTTGACCTCTATCACAGTAGCTCCCTCCACTGGCTCTCAGCCTAGCTCACCTGAGTCCCATCTCATGTCAAATCCAYGTTGGAGTTGGTGAAGACACAGAGAGACCACAAGTTGCACGCTATAGGCTTAAACCTCCACACRAAGTGGAAGAATAACACACTTAACTATGTCATATCAGCGCTAGCCCTCCTCCGCAGATACTACGCACATCCAAATGCCACTAATGGCTAAGATCTCCTTCATTCCAGGCTAATTCCGAAGAACGCAATTCATCGCTCTGACTTCTGAAAATAAGTTATTAGCGCTCATCAAGCTGCCTCGTGGGGGGGTGAAGAATCCGAGCCTCTCGCACCTGTGTGATAACGAATAACATGACTGCCCAAGGGCGAATGCCGAAGCGACTGAGTGGATAGAAAGAGACGAGAGAGAGGGAGTAAAAGAGAGAARGAAGGAATTAACTCTTACTTGGAGCTGAGCCTTCTCAATGACTCTCCCCAAATCCTGTCTTCACTCGGGGAGATCACTACTATCCTTACCTTGGACATCTATCGCCTTGGTGTCTTGCAGTATGGCGTTGGCTGAAGACACTTGGACCGTAACAGTGTTCATTGCCTCGCTGGTGAAGGTGTACGAGATGCTCCCGTCTAAGCTGATCACTGGCTGGAGGAAGAGGGAACATGGACAAAATGGATGATCACACTTTGATCAGGTAATAATCCTTTCACCTAAAACCTTTAGCTAAAACCMCGGAACATGAAATAATCCCATTTCAGATAATAACAACTTATCCTTGAACTTCTCACTAAGAGTAGTCATAACTTCTGACTTGAGTAGTTAGAGTTGATGAAATTCTGACATGAGTAAAAAACATCCTCCCCATTAGACCTAGAACCAATACAGCTAAGGAAATAACTTATGACACACTAATAAGATGTTTGAACAAAATACAAAATCAGAGACTGCTCTGCCTGTATCTTAGCCGCCTTCAATCAAAGAAAAGGTTCATGTACGTAATACCATTGACATCATGTATAACCCATATATATATATATATATATATATATATCAGTGGAGGCTACTGAAGGTAGGACAGCTCATAGTAATGGCTGAATTGGAATGGAACTGGAATGGAAACCATGTCTTTGATGTGTTCGATGCTGTTCCACTGATTCCGTTCCAGCCATGACAATAAGCCTCTCCTCTGATTTAGTTACAGTGACACCAGCCACCACATGTACACTATATGGCATTATAGGGCAAGACCCCTTTTGAATACTGTCAGTTCCCCTCTACTAACGTTGTATAGTTGGTACCCCACATACAGTATACTGTATACTATACACAACATCAAAARAGGATCTGTGTCTGCACCATGTGGTCGCACTAGTGGAGTCCCACAGGGCTCGGTTCTAGGCAATCTTCTCTGTACACCAAGTGTTTAAAGTCCAGTTTACTTCACTGCTGTTCCCCAGTCACCAGAAATAGGTGAGGGTCCTAGAGTGGACGGGCCAGACCACCGCTGTTATGTTTGCTTCCTTGTTCTTGATGGCCACAAACGGACGTGATACATTGCCACAGGACCTGATACAAACACAGAGAAGGATTCAGATTCAGTGTTGGATGATTCAGACTCCGTATTGGATGATTCAGACTCCATATATGATTGTAATTACATGGATATTGTTTCAGACTACCTACTTCACAATATGAAAAGCACTCGCACATTGAAATATTATTTTTAGATTCTTTTTTGTTTAAATATGAAAAGCACTGGCACAACCAAAGATTACTTTTACTTTTTTGTGTTGGAAAAAAGAAATAGCAACTGTGTTAAATGAAGAATTAGAGAAAACAAGATCTCCCACACTGCGCTTGCCAGTATCATTTATCAATATCACTGGGGTAATGTGTGGGATCTTCTTTTCAATAAGACTACTTCATCTGAAAAGGGAAGGTGAATGAAATCTTACTCAACAATTATCATAACTGTCATAAAGTTTTATAGTTTTGATGGAATTTAGTTGAAGAACTAGATTTATTCTCGACTTAAAACAAGTTGGCGTCATCYTGTTTATGACGTGATACCTTGTGAGTAATACTGTGGTCTGACATGCTGAGACCGTAATGGGAGTTGACGTGGGTGTACGTGGCATTACCGTGATCTAAGCGGTGAAGTTTCCTATAGTGGAGATGTAACGATTCTCGTTCGGTGAAGGAGAAGAGGACCAAAATGCAGCGTGGTAAGTGTTCGTCATAATTTAATTGAAACTGAACACTACACAAAAATAACAACGAGGAGAAAACGAAACAGTTCTGCAAGGTGAACACACACTAAAACAGATAATACACACCCACAACCAAAATGGGGAAAACAGAGAAGATGTTGTGCATCAGTTACAATTTTACATTA
>NC_036838.1:1168714-1176214 GCF_002910315.2 Salvelinus sp. IW2-2015 | reverse complement strand
TTCCTCAACTCATCACACTGTAATATGTCAGCTGGGCCCGGGAGAGCCTCGTGGAGAGACACTTACGTCTTAGCTGCAGTGCAGGGGAAAGCACCGCCGCACCGAGCAGAGCACTACCTCACTTATTCCACCTGTATTTATGTGAGGTGTCCTGAAACATGGTGCTGGCAAGTGAGGGACGCGAGGACAAGGCCCTGAGCCAGAATGGAGACTACTCTGAGTTTTATCACTCTATAACAGGGTCTCCAGGGGTGCATCTCTCTCTTAGGTCTTAGCTCTTTTACTCCGTCCCTCGGCTTCGGGGCTTTGGGGGCCTGTAGTGTTGGTGTTGTTTGATGGCGTGTTGCAACTTCCAGACTTGGTGTATGGGACGACATAACAGGGAGATCATTTCAGGTTGTGATGTCTGGAGAAGCATCCATGTCGAACATGGAAATGCCATCCAGTTTCGCTCAGTAACAGGCCTACAGTGAGTGAGTTGGTACACCACAATGCTAGTTCTACTTTTACAGCCATGGATAGCATCAACCACGTAATTTAATTCCATGGATTAAGGTAAAGAAATCACTTGCATTCAAAAGTGAGTGTATACACAGGCGTCCATATTGGGCTCCTACGAGGCCAACTAAGAATTGATATACAGAAAGGAGGCCATTTGGATTTTGGCCCAGTCCTTACCTCATCCCAGATGGCACCAGGAAGGTGACGTTGTTGCAGGTCGGCGGTAAGCTTGGCCCTTCTGGTGGAGCAGAGAACGGCCTTTTGGAGCCCTGTTTGGGACACATTCTGCTTCCTGGGTGTGTACATGTCTTGACTCCCTTGAGCAGTTTGTTGACACCAATTTCGGTCCATTAAGAAGATACCATATGAAATAGTTAGTACATGTTTAAAGTAATGGTTTTACTGAGTTTTATGGCTTTCATACACTTACTAGTTAACAAGGCTAATGCATTGGTCCCCACAGTTCATCAATGAAGGTATTGCACAAGAAATCGCTAAAATATTATTTTTAAACCTCAAAGTGGATTGCTGGAAGTGAAGAGCTAGTTGAACAAGACTTGCTTATTCTTTGATTAAACTTGAAAAATGCTTAGAACTTACTAAAAACCAAAACATGACTTTATACCCTGAAAGTTAATGTCTGACAACAAAGACGTACAGTAGTTGTCGGTTCACATTGGCCAAAACTCCAACATGCTTTACTAACTCCCGAAAAACTTGACCTTTAACCTTGGGGAAGGAATGCATCAATGAGGATTTTCCATTGTCCTCAGACCTCTACATCCTCAGGTCGTCCTAATCTGTGTACCTAGGACCTCTTGAAGACCATTTGTAGCTCTCAGCAGTTACACTATGATCACTCCAGTAATAGCATTCTTACTGTTTGTTGAAATGACCTCAGGTCTAAAATCGCCAATTAATCACTATTCGCACAACTAAGCAGCCGGCCAGAGATGGGTTAGACCACCCTGACCAGTGTTTTCTCATTAAGTTGGGAAGTTGGAACGTGATAACAGCATAGGCCAACCTATAGAGAGAGATACTTGTAACCACTGTAGATTACTTATCCTCAGAATGTGTTTTTTCTTACTTCTCTTTGACAAATGTGAGATACCTATTCCAGTGCTTTTTAACATGGGATCATATTACTAACCATCGTAATGGTTTTACAAAATGAAATGGAAAACATTCAATGAAAAATATTTAACCTTTCATTGAGCAGAAATATACAGAAGGGTTGCCTTCACTTAGAATAGACAACATAGAAATGCTACAAAATAGTGTCCCTATGTGCAACTCACCCTGTGCTGTTGAGGTAGTTCTGTCCTTGGCTGCAGCTCCTTGATACAACAGCTGGGTTGAACCAGAACGCTGGTAGACAGTTCCCTTCTCTACGCCGTTCATAACCATAATCACTATAACAAATCACATACAGAATGTGATCAACATCAACACTTTACCTCTACCTACTGTATATGTACATATCTACCTCAATTACCACATACCCCTGCATGTCAACTCGGTACTGGTACCCCGTGTATWTAGCCAAGTTATCGTTACTCATCATGTATTTATTATTATTTTTCTATATTTTCTCTCTGATTGTTGGGAAGGGCCCGTAAGTAAGCATTTCACTGTTAGTCTACACCTGCTGTTTACGGAACGTGATAAATAKAATTTGCACAGAAATACTTTGACGAGGCCCTGAGGCCCATTGTGAGGCCCATTTCTTTTAGGTATCTATGACCAACAGATGTATACCTTTACTCCCAGTCATGTGAAATTCATAGTTTAGGGCCTGATGAATTTTTTCCAATTGACTGATATCCTCATATGAACTGTTTCTCATGTTGCATTTATATTTTTGTTCAGTATATAACCTCTGATTTCAGTTTAGTCACTGTCCCACTTTGTAATCAACCCCGGGACCTTTTGTTCACAGCACAACAGAACAACAGGCCGGTGCATTGTCACCCTCTAACACAATACACAATCAGTAAACATTTCAGACCTTCACTTTTGTGTACACTTCAAAGTCAATTAAAAGTTTTATTGTTATTCACTCTGAATGTTGAAGTTTCTCAAAAATATTTATATATTTATTTATTTGAATTTCACTGTCTCTATCACCAGCTGTAGAGATAGATAGAGAGAAGGAGAGAGAGAGCGAGAGAAAGCGAGAAAGAGAGAGAGAGGGAACGAGAGAGAGACAGCGAGAGAGAGCGAGAGAGAGATACATGCTATGTGGTCAGGAAGTTTGTGAAATGTATCACATAAAAATTTCATTCCCAAAATAATTAAAAACAACTATCACAGGAGACTAATGGATTGCAATTAAAACTCATACAGTCTGACCTGAAACCGCTGGCATTTATATACAAATGTATCATTAATTTTCTCTTCCCTGACTTTAGAAAATGAAAAAAACAACCCAGCAGTCCTATTAAAAGCCTTCATCCTTCTTAATATGACATGGCATCCTAAATTTAGTGATTAAATGCAAAATTGGCTTAAATGGGACAACTTACACAAAACATCATACAAAATGTCTCTCTCTTTTATGGACAATGAATGCTGAACTTCTTTATATCTACTCATGTTTAGATTGAGTTTAAGGAAATGTTTTCATGTCTTCTATTTTACTGCAATTGGAGTTATTAACTAGTACTATAATTACCATTCAAAGTTGTGGGCCTGACATATACACAAATCAGCAGAGAGGACTTTTGCTGGTCTTTTCCCAGCATGCAATGTTTCCTGGTCTACATTCATATATATCTACCATGGAAAAACATTTCAGTCAGGGGAGGTTTAGAATTTTTAATTTAGTCCAGGGGAGGGTCAGGACTTTTGTTAATCTGAAATGCCAAATTTCTCAGGGTTTTAGAATTAGTTGCTTATATAATTATCTTGATGTGCCGATGATGCCCTTCTGATTCTCTGCTGGGCACGAATATCAAGTGCACCTAGTGTGTCTCAATAAAATGATCCATAGCCAGTGCCTTCGGAAAATATTCAGAATTTTTCCACATTTTGTTACGTTACAGCCTTATCTAAAATGGATTTAAAAAAAACAAAATTCTCAGCAATCTACACACAATTCCCCATAATGCCAAAGTGAAAACAGTATTTTGATAATTTTTTAAATATTAAACATCTAAAACAAATACCTTATTTACATAAGTATTCAGAGCCCTTTGACATAGACTCGAAATTGAGCTCAGGTGCATCCTGTTTCCATTGATCATCCTTGAGATGTTTCACCAACTTGATTGAACTCCACCTTTGGTAAATTAAATTGATGGACATTATTTGGAAAGGCACAAACCTGTCTGTATAAGGTCCCACAGTTGACAGAGCATGTCAAAGCAAAACCAAGCTTGAGGTCAAAGGAATTGTCCATAGAGCTCCGAGACACGATTTTGTCAAGGCACAGATCTGGGAAGGGTAGCAAAAAAATTCTGCGAAGTTGAAGATCCCCAAGACCACAGAATGGAAGAAGTTTGAACCACCAAGACTCTTCCAGAGTTGGCCGCCACCCAAACTAAGCAATCGGAAAAGAGCTTTGGTCAGGGAGGTGATCAAGAACCCGATGGTCACTCTGACAGAGCTCTATAGTTCCTCTGTGACATGGGAGAACCATCCAGAAGGACAACAATCTTGCAGCACTACACCAAACAGGCCTTTATAGTTGAGTAGCCAAACGGAAGCCATTCCTCAGTAAAATACACATGACAGCCCTCTGGATTTGCCAAAAGCACCGACCATGTGAAACAAGATTCTCTGGTCTGATGAAACTAAGATTGATTGAACTCTTTGGCCTGAATGCCAAGTGTCACGTTTGGAGGAAACCTGGAATCATGCCTACAATGAACATGTGGTGGTACACCATGTTATGGGGATGTTTTTCAGCGGCAGGACTGGGAGACTAGTCAGGATCGAGGCAACAGTACAGAAGAGATCCTTGTTTATCAAAAAACTGATGCTGCTCCAGAGCACTCAGGACCTCAGACTTGTCGAAGGTTCACTGTGCAACAGAACAAATGACCCTAAGCACACAAGCCAAGACAACGCAGGAGTGACTTCAGGACAAGTCTCTGAATGTCCTTGAGTGGCCCAGCCAGAGCCTGGAGTTGAACCCAATCCAACATCTGGAAAGACCTGAAAATAGCTGGTGCAGCAACGCTCCACATCCAACCTGACATAGCTTGAGAGGATCTGCAAAAAGAATGGAGAAACTCCCAAAATACAGGTGTGCCAAGCTTGTAGCGTCATACCAAGAAGACTCAATGCTGTAATCGTTGCCAAAGGTGCTTCAACAAAGTACTGAGTAATTGGTCTGAATACTTATTGAAATGTGATATTTCAGAGTTTTTGATAATTAACAAACATTTCTAAAAACGTGTTTTTGCTTTGTCATTATGGGGTATTGTGTGTAGATTGATGAGGAAAAACGATTTAATCAAATTTAGAATAAGGCAGTAACTTAACAAAATGTGGAAAAAGTCAAGGGTCTGAACACTTTCCCAAGGCACCAAAAATGCTATAGGCCTAGGGTTTACGAATAGCATTCAAGGAGAAGCACAGGGCAAAGTTATATTTCTAAGAAAACGTACATCCTTGCAAGTTTTTGCACTGCTGGCATGGTGTATATAAAACTAGGTTACACTGCATACACACTGCAATGGATAGGCGTTCCCAATCATGAGCCCCGGCCTGCCCTGCTCTTGCTGATGTAAACCCTTTTGTGGTGCCTAACAAATGACTGTGCTGTGTAAGGTGCACTTTGGAAAGATTTAGCGAGTAGCGAGTAGCGAGTTTTGATTGTTTTTTTTGTAAAAAAAGTATATATCTTGCACGCGACCGGCCTACTGGCATGATTCAGTTTGAGAGGGAGAGAACAAAGATGAAAGAAGACCCGAGGTGAACTTGCTACTGATAGATTTGATTTTAATAAAAACTATATGTTTTGTTGCCATAATGAAGCTACTTATCAGAGTGTTTGACCTCACAATAAGCCATATTAAGTAATTTACAGAACTTACATTACTATGAAGCAGCACTAGTTTAATTTGACTTTAGGCTATTAACAACAAGAGGGCTTTATGTTGGAGTCTATTTCTTCCTATTCAAGAAATAAGAAGGTAGACCTACCTGTTAGGCAGATTCAATTATAGTCTACTATCCATAGACTTTGTCAGCCAAGTCCTTCGGACACCAAACACTCCTTGAATATCTCAGTGTCAGTGAAGAGCTTGGTGTATTAAGTTAAAACCAGGGCTCGAATTGAGGGGTATGTGAGGGTATTGTAGCTTTGGTTTAAATAAAAACAATTCTAATGCATAAGCCTACCCCGTTGTTAATTTGGGAAAAACATTTATGGACCTGATTATATAAAGTGAACTATAATGATGCATTAGTCCGCAATGCTAGAAACAAGCTGTGAAATGGCGGGTAAAGACGTGACTCAATGCAGATGGGAAATCTTTGTTTGTCTTTATGACTTTCAAAGTCTGTGCTACAACCTTCTATAGCTGAGGAGACAAAACATTACTTTCTAGAAAGTAAGTGTGATTCTGTCACTATCAATTGACGTTTGACATTTCAACAGGTTATTAAACAACATAATAACTCTAAACGAGTCAGGAGCAAAACATGTAGCCTAAGAAGGAATGAAAACTAATGATAATACAGTCAGTGGCTTGCGAAAGTATTCACCCCCCTTGGCATTTTTCCTAATTTGTTGCCTTACAACCTGGAATTAAAATAGATTTTTTTGGTGGTTTGTATCATTTGATTTACACAACATGCCTACCACTGAAGATGCAAAATATTTTTTATTGTGAAACAAACAAGAAATAAGACAAAAATAGAAAACATGAGCGTGAATAACTATTCATCACCACAAAGTCAATACTTTGTAGAGCCACCTTTTGCAGCAATTACAGCTGCAAGTCTCTTGGGGTACGTCTCTATAAGCTTGGCACATCTAACCACTGGGATTTTTTCCCATTCTTCAAGGAAAAACTGCTCCAGCTCCTTCAAGTTGGATGGGTTCCGCTGGTGTACAGCAATATTTAAGTCATACCAAAGATTCTCAATTGGATTGAGGTCTGGGCTTTGACTAGGCCATTCCAATACATTTAAATGTTTCCCCTTAAACCACTTGAGTGTTACTTTAGCAGTATGCTTAGTGTCCTTGTCCCGCTGGATGGTTAACCTCCGTCCTAGTCTCAAATCTCTGCAAGACTGAAACAGGTTTCCCTCAAGAATTTCCGTGTATTTAGCACCATCCATCATTCATTCAATTCTGACCAGTTCCCCAGTCCCTGCCGATGTAAAACATCCCCACAGCATGATACTACCACCACCATGCTTCACAGTGGGGATGGTGTTCTTGCGGTGATGAGAGGTGTTGGGTTTGCGCCAGACATAGCGTTTTCCTTGATGGCCAAAAAGCTCAATTTTAGACTCATCTGACCAGAGTACCTCCTTCCATATGTTTGGGGAGTCTCCCACATGCCTTTTGGCGAACAACAAACATGTCTGCTTATTTTTCAGCAATGGATTTTTTCTGGCCACTCTTCCGTAATGCCCAGCTCTGTGGAATGCACGGCTTAAAGTGGTTCTATGGACAGATACTCYATCTCTGGTGTGGAGCTTTGCAGCTCCTTCAGGGATATCTTTGGTCTCTGTTGCCTCTGATCTGTTGCCTCTGATCCCCTGATCTGTACTTCTCCACAACCTTGTCCCTGAACTGTTTGGAGAGCTCCTTGGTCTTCATGGTGTCACTTGCTTGGTGGTGCCCCTTGCTTAGTGGTGTTGCAGACTCTGGGGACTTTCAGAACAGGTGTATATATACTGAGATCATGGGACAGATCATTTGACACTTAGATTGCACAAAGGTGGACTTTATTTAACTAATTATGTGACTTCTGAAGGTAATTGGTTGCACCAGATCATATTTAGGGGCTTCATAGCAAAGGGGGTGAATACATA
>NC_036838.1:1157683-1168689 GCF_002910315.2 Salvelinus sp. IW2-2015 | reverse complement strand
CACACACACCACTTCTCCGTTTTATTTTTTCGACTTTTTGACAAGTTATTTTTTTAATTTCACCTCACCAATTTGGACTAATTTGTGTATGTCTATTACATGAAATCCAAATAAAAATCAATTTAATTAGAGACTTGATGACTATGACACTGAGGATAGAGACCGGAAAATGAGAAGCACCATATTAGGAGTGCGTCTGCACATGATACTCTGCTTACTTGACATGTGCACGAATGCTCGATCAATGTCTGTGTGTTTCATGTATGAGTGCTTTTCTCTCTCATCGCCAGGCATATCTTAGTTATATTATAGTTATCGATGTCGCTTTGTTGTCATCGATAGCGCTGCCGTTGGGTGTGATCGATGTGAGCAGCTCCGTAGAGGCATACATAGCTGTGTGAAGTGCTAGTGCGGGACATAGCTTGTCCTCGGCCTGTAACTGACACTTTGATAAGTTGCTTAGAGCGCTACAGTCAGACATATTTGCTCTATATTTGAGAGGCAATAGTAAAGTCTCAATATAGAAGGCTACATAGATAAAGTCGATCTGTCAAATGGAACCACCAGGACACTACGCAGCTCATAGAGCTGTTAGTCAGAGAGACTATGTAGGCCGCTCCTCTAGCCTCGATAGAGTAGACGACAATTGCGACATGCGTGAAACCAGACCTCGTGTATTTTACATATGACAAACTAGGTATGGCACATATTAAGCTTATAAATACATTCGTATTTGATATTACTCTCATATCACAGGATAGGAGCACCTAATATACCAAGATGAGGCGAGAGACATGAGATCATGCTACACTTCGACTTGGAAGCTCTCCACATCATAAGTCACATGTCTCTTGCGCTACATTAATTGAGATACTCTCTGTCACGCTCATCATTCAAAGTTTCGTAGAGGATATTGGACGGTAAGTACAGCACAGGAGAACGCTGAGTTTTCAGAGTTCGATGATTCTGGTTCAAATCTTCACTCGTCAGAGCTATTTATATCATGAGAGGCATTCGCAGATAAGAACTTGTAGATGAAGTGGAGAGGATGCGAGATGTAAGAAGTAGGAGAGGAGATGTAAGCCAAATCCGTGATAATATAAAGAAGAAGAGTGAGCCCAGAAAGTTGAGATGTAGAGAGATGAGAGAGATTGTAGAGAAGAAAGAGAAGATGTAGAGATGTAAAGAGTCAGAGGAGGAGAAGGGGATGAGCAGAAAGAATAGCTTAAGAGTTAAATAAGAAAACACGAGAGCAATGTAAACGCGCGGTGCGCATATTGGTACGATGAGAGGTAGATAGTCTAATGTAGATCATCATCTCGTGAACCTCGACTTTCACACTCTCTCCCCATAATTGATTTCTTTGAGTTATTGTGTACGTGTCTGTGAATATTTTATTGCTAGATTTGTTTTGGAGGCTTTTCTAGACAGTTCTACTGTTCGCTACTCATAATTGCAAATCACTGGCTCTGCTCACTAAATCATACCAGATATCAGTGAGACTTAGTTATGAGAAGGGTTACAGCTCAGGACCGAATTGTATATAATGTGCGAGGAAAAAATATGGTTGTCCCCTGCTGATTTTGTACATTTGCCCACTGACAAAGAAATGATCAGTCTATAATTTTTAATCGGTAGTTTATTGGAACAGTGAGAGACAGAATAACAACAAAAAAATCCAGAAAAAACGCATCGTCAAAAAATTTATTTGGCATTTAATGAGGGAAATAAGTATTTGGACCACTCTCAATGCAGAAAGATTTCTGGCTCCCAGGTGCTTTTATACAGGTAACGAGCTGAGATTAGGAAGCACACTCTTAAAGGGTGAGTGCTCCTAATCTCAAGTTTGGTTACCTGTATAAAAGACACCTGTCACAGAAGCAAATCAATAAATCAGATTCAAACTGTTCCCACGCATGGCCAAGACCAAAGAGCTCCTCGCAAAGATGTCAGGGACAAAGATTGTAGACAACACACACACACACAACACACACACATGCACAACACACACACACACACACACACAGTCACACACACACCACACACACACACCACAACACACACACTACACAACACCACACACACACACAAAGTCACACAGTCAAGGTCATACAGTAATGTTGTGATATACAAGTATGTAACTGGTACAAAGTCAAGTAAATATGTCAAGAACTAGACAAGTTTAAAGTAAAGTAGAGCAAAGTTAAAGTCAAATAAAATAAAGTAAAATAAAGTACCTAAATGGACATTGTGGTTGCCTGTATTACCTGAACCCTGACCTCTAACTCCTGAACCTGTGGACTCCTCCTCTCCACACATTACCTGGAATGTTATTTTCCGTATGTGTGAACATTCACATCCTGTAATTTATTTTCTCGGGTATGCTGAAGCCTATACTATTACACGCCATCGCATGTCCAGAAAAAAAGACTGACAATTGTCTAGTTCTTTGATAGAGATAAATTATGGAGGACTTTCTAAAAAAGCCAACGCAGAATCTTCTTTGAACAATATGTACAGTGTATTTGGCTGTTTAGTATGCTGACTTCCTCATGAACGCCGTTCCACAGCGCGGATGTAAGTCTAAAAACAGCCTTGTCTTGTGTTTGATCAGAAAAGATATGGATAGCTTAGTTTGTTGGAAATTTAACTCCACTGAAAATGACTTCCTCTTGTTACAACACAACACAGACTTACACATCTGTTACATGACCTTCAGCTTCACACAACTGTGGTCGTAGCTAAAAAGTAGCTCCTATGTTAAGCGCCTATTTGTGAAAGGCGAAGAGAGAGAGAGAGTGCAGAAGAGACAGAGAGAATGAGATATCTGTGCATAAAGTCCTTAGGAAATAGCAACACACTATAAATTGAAAGGTCCGCACAAAGCAGCTTCCCCCTGTTCCTTTTATAAAGCCTTATACAGTAAGGTTAAAAGAGGAGGTACTGGCCCATCTTTAAATTCTGCTGTTTAATGTTCTCCTGTGTTTTAATTCTGTCCGTCCGCACTGTTCTGTTACTGTAGACCTAGTCTGCAAAACCATGGCACTATTCCCTATGGGCCTTGGTAAAAAAGTAAGGCACTTATATCTGGAATAGGGTGCCATTTGAGACACAGCCCTAGTATAAACGACTGAGAGCGGGAATTGGGATCGACCTAACAGTACAGAATTTAAAGTTTCTATCTCAAATAAAAGTGAGTGATAAAATAATAATCTGCAGGTTTAAATACATAATTGCCTTTGAAAATCCTTGGGATGTGTTTGGGGAGAGAATACAGTACAGAACAGATTGAAGGGTATAGCTTCTGCTCTCTTCACGAAGTCAGTTTAATACAGTTGACTCCTGATATATGCAATGATTTGAGGCTGAGGTGAGTGTGTAAACAAAATCAGAGCGTAGAGTATGTTGGAGAAGTTACATTTCAGTATTTCTGAGGAACCAAACATAATTCAACATACAGTTGAGAAGGAGAGTGGGGAGAATAGGATGTGAGCAATCGTGGGAAAGACAAATTGAGATAGAGGCAGACTGGTTAGCCAGCAGGAAGTGGGACAGACGGACTTGTTGTCTCAGAAAACGCCAGAGGAGACGTGGGAGACTAGCACACACATACGCACACACACAGAGGAAGAGTGGGATTCCTGTACAGAGCAAACCACGCTGTACCGGGAGGTCAGGAAACCCGACTTTTATCATTCTTTTAAGCTATGGATTTCCTCTTGGAGGAAGTTGCTCTACTGTGTGTGCTTTCTCTGACTCTTCTCCTCTCAGGTCCTGTCCCAAATGGCACCCTATTTTATATAGTACCTTGGCCCACAGGGGTCTGTGTCAAAAGTCGTGCACTGTTATAGGGAATAGGTGGCGCATTTTGGGATGTACAGTAGGGTGTAAGCATAGTCCCTATCTATCACTGGCTTGTCAACCGGGCCGGCAAACAAACTCAACTTGGCTTCACTACCACCAGAATACGACCTAAAGTCTGTCTTCATGTTCTCATACAAGTACTGTTGAGGGAGGCAGATTAATGTTTACGCTTCTGTCTGTATCAAATTGTTCTGTCCCATATCAAACAAGAGAAAGATAGAGAGAGAGAGGAGAGAGACACACAGAAGAGAGAGACAGAGACAGAGACAGAGAGCAGACAGAGAGAGAGAGAGCTAGACTCCAAGCAGTTTAACATTCAGCCCCAGGGATAGCTACAGTATATAGCTACGGTCCCCTTGTGTGGTGACTCTATTGCCCTTCATCCATCGTAGGGCCCTGCGTTTGTGGCAAATCATGTGAACATAAGAGAATTAACACGCAAAATGAAAAGCAAAATGTCCTGAGGATGGTGCTTGGACCATCTGACATGAAAAGAAAAGTGGAGAGTTTTGATGCAAAGCTTTAAAATAAAGGTTAGAATCCAGGGCATGTCAACGATTGCACAAAATGTGCCTAATTTTCAGGGTGGGCTTCACTGGGCTACATCATAACAGCCTTGGGTCAGTCAGCTTTCTACTTTAGCCAACTAAGTGGTCGTCTTGGCAACGAGAGTGCAAATACTTCAAGGTACACACAAAAGTCAAATCTGTTGTGTATATTAATGTTAGGTAGGAGGTTTATGGTAAGTACAAAAGGAGCCAACGTGTGCACACAGACACACACAGACACACACATAACACACACAGACACAACACACAAGACACACAACGTTAAGGAAAATGAGTGTAAACGCACACTAGGGGCCAGAAACTAACTGTTTTTCCAACCGTGCAAACAGAGTCATCCAATTACATATAATGTGTATTTTGATTATGTGGCCAGCTCCCAACTCTTCTATCCATCCAATACAAACAGCAACAAATTATTCGAACACACTGTTTACACAATCACCAACAAGTAAAGACAGAGAAAAATGAGCAAATTTCCACTCTTGTTTTTTGGGAGAGATCCTGCATTTGGCTCTAATTGTCGAATGCCAGAAATCTGTAATTGAAGCATTTTCTTTTCAACCACCAAGTTTTTTTCTAGTAACGTTTACGCTAACCGTTAGGAAGGAGTTTCCGCATTATACACAAGACAACCCTGCCAGTAGTGACAGTCATTGACAACCCTGCCAGTAAGTGAACAGCATTGGAACTCTTTAAATGTTATCCCCAGAAAGAAAAGTTTCTTTATTTGATTTATTTATAGGGACAGTGCACATTATCAACATCAATATTACAATAATGCAAGCATCCATGTAAATGTGCCAGGGTTAGCCACAAGCTCATTTGCACCCTTGTTCCCAGGGCAGGTAAAGAGAAATACATTCTGCCATATTTAAAGACTGTTCAAAACAGCCTTGTGGTGTGATGTAATGATCCCAGGATCCCTTTCAACAGTGGTATACACACACGCAACGCACACCACTGCACGCGCACACACACACACCGCAGGTGGAAAAATGGCTTGCCATCAAATCACCGCCCATAACAGAGAGAACAAAAGTAATCTGAGGTGTGCGTGTGTGTTTGTGTGCGTGCGTGTGTGGTGTGTGTGTGTGGGTGTGGCGTGCCTGATGTATGCTCAACATCAAGGGGTGGTTGAGAATAGGAGATAATTATTGCTTAATGTGGTCACATTCCACATTCGGTAACAGATACCATGATGTTGGAGACGTCTTCACCGCGTGGTAGTGACTTGCCATAAGAGGGTCAACTTTATTACCAAAAAGTTACACAGATACCATGTAGAACTACATTGTTGTGGACCCCAGGAAGATTAGCTGCTGGCATGAGCGAATAGCTAATGGGATCCTAATAAACTAAACCAAGAAACTTCTTCCTATCTTAATCTTATTAGCTCTGATAGATGAAGGTTGATCTAGGTGAGACAGATATTCAAAGAAGAGAAAAAGGAACAAGGCCAAGACGAGCATCAGTTTGGTCAGTGGTTGATAAAGAAATCACATGAAGCTCATTGATTCTGACACACACACACAAAGCTCTCTTTATCCAGCCGGGATACTATGCCTTTTTGCTCCAAATAGTGATCACGGCACTGGACTTGTGTCGAAAAATACACTGAGCGTACAAAACATTAAGAACACCTGCTCTTTCCATGACATAGACTGACCAGATGAAAGCTATATCTTATTGAGGTCAATTATTACATCTACTTTCAATGCAGTGGTAGATTGAAAGTGAGTAGAACAGGTTAAACGATGCACTAATGGCAGAAATCGCTCCGCCATTTCTGGTTGCTAATTTCAGTTTTGTGACAAAACGTGTAGAGTATCTTTGGTGCCATCTAAAGCCGCCTGCGAAACATATTTTCCAATAAATCAAAAATATTGTATTTTTCCAGCTGTTAAAAGCTCGTGTGGGCAAAACCGAAAGTAAAAGACGCAAAAATCGAACTTACAGAAAATGGAGCATAGAAAATAGTGCACATAGAACAGATCTACCACGTCTTAGAGTTGCTTTCAAATGAGAATGACAGATCTATACCACATTCTATGTGCCATTTGATGGGGCACCGGTGAAACGTCGACCGACGCCCGAACAGGAGAGGAGCCGACTTCGGCGGAAGTCCATGAACAGTATGGTAGTAAGGTGCCAGGCGCAACCGGTTTGCGTAAAGAACTGCGCAGCAGCTGCTGGGTTTCCCGTGTGTATCGAGAATGGTCCACTACCCAAGGACAATCCAGCTAACTTTGACACAACTGTGGGGAAGCATTGGAGTCAAATGGGCGCAGCATCCTGTGGAACGCTTTCCCACTACCTTGTAGAGTTCCATGACCTTTACGGATTGAAGCTGTTCTGAGGGGAAAAAGGCGGGATGCAACTCAATATTAGGAAGGTGTTCCTAATGTTTGGTATACTCAGTTTATAGTTCCACTGGTTGTGGTTTCCATACTTTATTTCTCTCCCGACAGCAGATCCGACGCGGCAGCATTTGCTGGCCCTAGGAAATAGTTTAGAGGAGATTTACTACGTCCCAAATGGCACCCTATTCCCTATCCAAAGGCACTGTATGTTCAGTGCCTACGTCACAGAAATGTTTTGACGACCATCCTCTGTCAGAAGCCAGTAAAAGACCAGCAATAACTTTTGAAAACATTCAGCAACAAATGCTATCCAACAGGGTTGAGGTCAATTCCATTTCAAAATGTTGAGGACCATTTAATTCAATTCATCCAGTTGAAAAAGTCTGCAATGGTAAATTATTTAAATCATCATTCCCTACTGAGTGAATTCCAAATGGAATTGACCCAAAACCTTAACTGCCTCCCAAATATTACAGATGTGAGGTTAGACAAAAAATGTGATGCAACCCATTTCACAGTCCTACAGTGGTACTGGCATTGCCCACATTTTCAAACATGTTTGCCCTCTCTGTCTAGCCATCTAAATAAAACAGATAAAATGTTTTTTGTCACATGCTCTTCAACAACAGGTGTGCCTAAAAACGAAATGGTTACTTGTGGTCCTTTTCCATAATGCAGAGTTGAAGATAAGGATAAAAAAAAAATCGAATACATTTTTTAAAAATAGTGACACGATGATAAATACACAGTAAGATAACGAATGACGATTAACTAGTAAAATTAACATGGTTATATGGCAGGGAGTAGCAGCACCGAGTCAATGTGCAGGGGTACGAGGTAATTGAGGTAGCTATGGTACAATATATGGTGTTTGGTAAGTGACTAGGAACAAGGAATAAGAAAAATAGACAGCAGCAGAAGCGTATGTGGTGAGTGTGAAAGGGTGTGTGGTGTGTGTTGGTGTAAGTGTGGTGTGCATCAAGTATGGCCATGTGTACATGTGTTATGCTGTGTGTGGGCGTATGGTGTCACGCCCTGGATCTGGTTTTCACGCTGTTACTGTTTGGCCTATCTCTTTTTGATACTCTTTCCGGGTTTTTTACCCTGCGTAGCTCTGGCTAACTTTCCGCCTGCCTGATCATCCTGCCTGTTCTGACATTATATCTGCCTGCCCTTCAGTACCTTTTGGATCTAACTGGTTTTGACCCTTTTTTGCCTGTCCACGACCATTCTCCTTTGCCTTACCCTAGAAGACTCCAACATCTGCTCCTGTGTCTGCATCTTGGGGGTTTCGCCTTGTGTTCATGATAGATGTGTGTATTGGTGTGTCAGTGTAAGTTTATGTGTGTGTGTTGAAAGCATTTTTAGGGGCCCTTCCTCTGACACCACCTGGTATAGAAGGTCCTGGATGGAGGGAGCTCGCCCCAGTGATGTACTGGCCGTACTCCACCCGCACCTCTCTAGATTCTAGAGTGCTGGTCATGAGAATACAATGGCTAGGTGTAGGAGTGGGCTGATGTCAGTGTGTAGAAGCAGCGGCACTAGAGCCTTGAAGGCATTGGCCAAGGGAGGGGAGAGGGGGATAAGCGGAGAAGAGGGGGGGAGCTGGGGGGTGGGCACTGGATGAGGTATAGGGGTTGCAAGGGGTTTGGTTTTAAAGAACCAGACACGGACACATCAAAATTCCCAGCGAAAGAATTTTCCCATGTGTTAATCCTGTAAGGGGGGAAACAATGGAGTGGACGTCAATCAATGCCATCAATTTTTTCCATTAGGGCGGAAACATGCGAGGCGGAGCTGGCGGATTGAGGCCACCAAACAATCATACACAAGTGGAAGACATTCTTGGCTGTGCCAACCAGATGGGGCAGCAGGCCCCAGTGAAGGGGGATTCTGGTCATAAACCCGGGGAGGCGACCTCATTCTCCAAAAATAAAAGCCTGTTACATAACACCGACTCGGTTGCCCTGTGACAGCAGGCAGAAGAGGAGAAGAGGAGGAGAGGAGGAGGTGAGCAGAGACGAAGAGAGAGATATGGCTGCCCCCGGAGGAACAAGTCCTATGAAAAATGCACCAGGGTTTTCTTTCGTCAAAACCAGAGAAGGATAAAGGAACAAAGAGATTAAGTTATACATTGCCCAATACACACACAAAAACGCATGCACTCCACATACCATAAACAATGCTCAAAAACATGACAGCCCCCCCCCGACAAAACAGCCCATCACTCCCTCACACACACCACCAAGGAAGACTATCACAGAGCCCCTTCCCTGTTCTCTCTGCAGCTCCACTCAGCTGTGTCATTCTCTGTTTCTGTTGGAGCCCTCCCTCTCCAGCCACAACCAACCAACCAGGACCCTGTTGGATCACACTAAAACCAAGACCCCACAAGCGGCAGCCTCTCTGGGGGGAAGAGAAACAGGAAAGTGAGGCTTTGGTCTCGCAGCACTCCGCCCTCAATACAACAGAGGGCGAGAAAAAGAAAGGAGAAAGGACATCTGGGGAGGACTAATACACTGTACCCTAGGAGGAATATTACAATAGATCGATTCTGCGCCAGAATTACGGGGGCAGGGGAGGGGGGGGTTTGGGGGAAAGCGCGGGTTGCAAGTATGTAGAGTAGGAGCAGAGGAGAGATAGAGAGAGTCATAATAATATGATCAAAAACATAGCAGCGGGAGGCCTGTGAAGTCAGGTCCTGCGCCTTAAGTGTGTCCGCTTGAATAAACATCACACAGGAAGGGGACACTGCCATCAGACTGGTCAAATAAATACGTCTGTCTAATACTTTCAAAATTAACACTGAACACCTCCCTCGGCAATTGGATCCTGGACTTTCCTGACGGGCCGGCCCCAGGTGGTAAGGGTAGGCAACAAACCTCCACCACGCTGACCCTCCAACATGAAGGCCCTCAGGGGTGTGCTTAGTCCCTCCTGTACTCCCTGTTCACCCACGACTGCATGGCCACGCACGACTGCGACAGAACCATCATACAGCGACAAGGGCCCCTCATCATCCATAAACCAGATGTTGTGCTCCTTCTCGAATATCTGAAAGAGTACACACAGACAATTCAATAGAATAKAATATTTACATAGTTTGTACCATATACCTAGTGTACACATCTATCTCTGGATGTAAGACACTACAGCAGTTTACTGCTGAATAATGAGAGTTTCAAAACACCTCATGATCAAAAGGCAGAGACAGCAGTACATGTCCAAAATACTTATTCCCCAGTMTACAATATTCAGTGTCTAAACTCACGTCTCCAGTCGTTACCAGCATCAGATGAGATGAACATTCCAACATTATTGTACGACAGCTCAGACTCAATATTCCCTGTGGTAAAAATACAACAAACATGAGTTTTGAGCTGCATCATGTTTGTCAGGTTCACCAACTGATCTCTCTCTGCACCAGCTAACTTGTGAGTGTGTGTGTACGTGTGCGTGTGCGTGTGTGTTCGTGTGTGTGTGAGGGCGCAAGGGCGAGTGCTTTACTGGGCCGAGGCAGAGGGTTATGTAGAGATACCCGAACTCACACTCACACACAAACATAATAAACTGTGTCATGTGTTCTCAGTCTGCACTKGCCCACTTAAATAAACCGGGTGACTGTGCGTCACCAAAACCTAACATCAAACATYAGAAGTGTTATAGTGTGTCTCTGGACAGATTCAGTACATTTATACAGGCTCMCRGTGGCTTAGGGATCTCACAGATCCATTAAGAGATTAGAGGATAGGTGGAGGGGACAAACTATTGTTTTGGTGACAGAGCAAATATTGTTTGTGGACAGAGATCAAGAAAGCATATTCCTGGATGTAAGTCATTTTTTGTGGTTGTTGCTAAGATACAATATTTTCCCACACAATCAAAGATGAGTTGTTTATAGCAGGACCTGCAGATCCCTATCAGTAATGTTAGGGATTGGATAATCATCATAATATTCACAGTCAAATGGAATTTCAGCACTGACCTGGAAAAGATACAGTTATTCTCCTTTTGTACCATTACCTAAATTGAATAGAAATGTCTTTCTATTCAGCCAAGTGAATTTCCACATAAGTGGACATCAAGGGAATATAGTCTAATACATCAAATGTTCATTCTGTATTCTCTCACCTGTGGCCACTATGATTCCCGGTACTGAGGCCTTGGTTGATATGCTGCCTGACACGTAGGGGTTAAGACATTTGCAGTTGGA
>NC_036838.1:1149402-1150961 GCF_002910315.2 Salvelinus sp. IW2-2015 | reverse complement strand
GAACTGAACACATATTCCTGGATTAAAATAAACTGTCATTGGAGATTATCTATTGAGTATGCTTTTTTAACTCCTGGACTAGGCTTAATCTGGGTCTGGGAAAGCACCTCAAAGAGTCTTAGATCATGTATGATCACCACAACGATGAGCCTTCCCTGTTAGCTTCAGTATAACTCACCAGTATACAGTGGATGTCGTTGCCAGCCAGGTCTGTCGCCGGGGCCTGCAGCAACCTCCAATCATGGCCCTTGTTGTAGGTGATGTAGGTCTTCACCTGGTTGTCTAGCCTCCTGTTTGCGATCAGCATGCCTTTCATACCTGCTACCTATGGAGAAATAGAGAAGAAATCTTAAAACAGACACTAAAACTAGCCAATCCAAGCACCAGAATTGTTAACGTTATGTTTTTTTTTCTTTTTCAAGCACTAAACAGTACCCARAMTGCCCCCCGACAGACATAGGGGTGCTRAGGATGCTGCAACACCCTCTGAAAATAAATAAATAATATATAAAGTAATACAAATATATTTATATATACTGTATATATAGAACATTAGATTTTTTTCACAAATAAATCACAGACAGTTTCACYAACAATGCACCCCCACACCATCACACCTCTTCCTCCATGCTTCACAGTGTGAACCACACATGTGGAGATCATCTTCACTTGCACCTACGCTGCATCTCACAAAGACACGATGGTTGGAACCAAAATCCTCAAATTTGGACTCATCAGACCAAAGGACAGATTTCCACCAGTCTAATGTCCATTGCTTGTATTTCTTGGCCCAAGCAAGTCTCCTCTTCTTATTGGTGTCCTTTATTAGTGGTTTATTTGCAGAAATTGGACCATGAAGGCCTGATTTACGCCGTCTCCTCCAAACAGTTGATGTTGAGATGTGTCTGTTACTTGAACTCTGTGAAGCATTTATTTGGGCTGCAACCTGAGGTGCAGTTTCACTCTAATTAACTGAGCCTCTGCGCAGAGGTAAATCTGGGTCTTCCTTTCCTGTGGCGTTCGTCATGAGAGCCAGTATCATCATAGCGCTTGATGGTTCTTTCAAAGTTCTTAACATTTTCTGCATTGACAGACCATGTCTTAAAGTAATGATGGACAGTTGTTTGTCATTGCTTATTTGATCTTTTCTTGCCATAATATGAACTTGGTATTTTACTAAATAGGGCTATCTTCTGTATACCACCCCTAACTGATTGGCTCCAACGCATTAATTAACAAGGAAAGAAATTCCACAAATTAACTTTTAAAAATACATACCTGTTACTTGAAATGCATTCCAGGTGACTACCTCATGAAGCTGGTTGAGAGAATTTCAAGAGTGTGCAAAGTTCTCATCAAGGCAATGGGTGGCAACTTTGAAGAATCTCAAATATAAATAGATTTTGATTTGCTTAACACTTTTTGGATACTACATGATTCCACATGTTTATATCATAGTAGTAAAAATAAAGAAAACCCTTGAATGAGTCGGTGTGTCCAACATTTCGACTGGAACTGTATGTGTGGATGTCATGTAATAGTAATATTACATATGGACC
>NC_036838.1:1139795-1146435 GCF_002910315.2 Salvelinus sp. IW2-2015 | reverse complement strand
GCTGCAGGTAACCTGACCAGAAGATAAAGAACTTCACGGCTCTTGGTAACTGATGGTGTTCTGGCGGCTTCCTGTATGGTGTGGGCGTACATTTTTCCTGGCCATGGTTTAGGTCCACTCAACCACCTTCAGGGTGTAAATACCGAATCAACATACGACCAACCTTCGGAGGGATAAACTCGAAGCCTAGTAAGCAGATCCTAGTCCTGAGTGGCAATGCTCCCATCCAGCAGGGCAGCTCACTGTAATGTGGTTTGATGGACGGCGTAAAATTATGTATAATCAGTAACTGTTGCCATGTGGCCTTTTCATCAGTCTACCTAGATTCAACCTTCCAACTCTGAACACTTATGGACATTGCGGTGCTGTGGCCCGAGACAGCAGCCAGTTTCCACCACCTCCCAAACAAAACCCCAATAATGGCCAATTGTGGAATATATTGGTTCCCATCCTCTCCAATATAGTTCCACACATAAGTAGAGCCTCTATGGCCAAGTGCATTGTATATGCGTTCGGCTTGTGGTACCAACGCCCTATTACAGACGATTTGAATGTTGGTGTTTCCTTTATTGGCGCAGTTTACTGTAGCGTGCGTGGCGAAATATCTAGTCAGCAAAACAACAACTGTCCAGCACCTGATAGTAAGTATAATATAGACTGATGTATGCATGTGGTCCACACTAGACAAAACAACAACACAACAACTTTCAGCAGCAGTAGCAACCAGTATGACACGACCACTGAAGAATACCAGGCTTCCCGTAGTCACGTGCACTCCGTCTCGCGAATGTACAGCCTTTATACAATCTCGCTCAATATGCAGTTAAACTCGAAAAAGAAACGTTTGCGCTTGCATATAAATTAGAGTTCTTTGAAAAATATTCCATGAGTAACCCCCCCTTGCTGCACTCAGTGGAATCAGAGGCGTCTCGAGCGAGATGGGGTAGAAATGGTGGGAGAGGGTGAGAAGTTGTTGTTCTGAGAAGTTAGCTATATACCAACTCAAAAATAACAACCACACGCACACCGCGTAAACCTGTCGCTAGAGCATACAAGGAGCAACAGTCAACGAGACCTACATTACACCTTCCTAATCATCTAACAGACCCTGCTCCCGAGCGCACTCTCATGTACCCCTCTCACCCCAACCTACTCGCAACCATATCAAAAGCTATATATCTCCGAGTTAGCGCAGTGATACATACAGCATAACTTCAATTTACAATAGTTTGTAATTAGCATATGCATGCATACCCAGAGGGCTAAATTAGTTAAAACAACGTCATACTGAATGGAAAACTGGATTGGCCTCATTTCAACCAGTTTTACCGACCGGGTGTCACCATCACTTTCAATACTAAGCCCGTTTTGTAAACCATTAACACACATGTTAGGAGTAGCAGGTTCTAACTCTAAAGATCAGACCCATATCTCACTCCTCTACCTCCCTCCATCACACCTGCCAGTGTCTGGGTGATAAACTGGGGATTCATCCTGAGAAAAAGGACTGGGGACAATCTGCAATGATTGTTATTTTTTATTTAACTAGGCAAGTCAGTTAAGAACAAATTCTTATTTTCAATGACAGCCTACCAGGGAACAGTGGTTAGGGTTAACAGGGTTAACTTTCAGGGGCAGCCTTGTTCAGGGACAGAACGACAGATTTTTACCTTGTCAGCTCGGGGATTTGATCTTGCAACCTTTTGGTTACTATTCCAATGCTCTTACCACTAGGCTACCTATGTGATGACATAGGGAATAAGAAGGCTATTACCAGTCCGGTGGTGTCGGTGGTAGGTGTCATCCCATGTTCACACACACACACACACACACACACGCACACACACAAACACACAGTTGTTACAACTGTGAACACTTACCTCATACAGGTCCAGCATCTGGGTGGTCTTGACGTTCTCAATAGCCAGGGTGTCAGAGAGGTACAGGTTGTATGTGTCATCCTGGTTCCACTCCTGCACCGCCGCGATGATGGATCTTATGGGTTGGGGTTGTAACAAGCCGCCGAGYACGTGTTGTGTGTCACAAGATCAGGTCTGGTGTGCATAYTGAATGTTTAACACTATAGCTGCCAATGTTCCCTACACAACATATAGTGTCTTTTAACAGCTGCAATAGAAGAGTGAGAATACACACTATGAGACTACACACCAGTATGTCATAATGTTACAAATTACTTCAAATCAAATCACATTTTATTTGTCACATGCTTCGTGTACAACAGGTGTAGACGTTACTGTGAAATGCTTACTTACGAGCTCTTTCCCAACAATGCAGAGTTAAAAAGTAAAACAAATTTGCTAAATACTAAAAAGTACTCAATCTGAATATTTTATCAACTGCATGTACTGTATATCCGGAGGCATGTGTGTATCACTGTAAAATGAATGTTGCTTACCTTAGGCAGAGAATATTTCGGCAGTTTGATTTTGAGGAATGGATCCCTCTRSTAGGACACATAGTAGCTGGCCTGTCCTGCTGTTGTAACCTGGAACACATTTAGTCAAAACACTGAGTATTCCTTTTGTGTTCACTTGTATCATTTGTCCATGCTGCACATCTGTGACTCATTGGTGTCAACATTAATAACTCCTTGGATGAATCTAAACCTTCATAAATGTATCAATCATTACCTCATCTTGCATCCTTCAAACAAGTGAACATGCATGACATTATTTATGATGTAAAGATATACACCGAGTGCACAAAACATTAGGAATACCTTCCTTATATTGAGTTGCACCACCCTTTGCCCTCAGAATAGCCTTAATCCGTCGGTGCATGAACTCCACAATGTGTTGAAAGCGTTTCACAGGGATGCTGGCCCATGCTGACTCCAATGCTTCCCACAGTTGTGTCGAATTGGCTAGATGTCCTTTGGTGGTGAACCCTTCTTATTACCACAGGAAACTGTTGAACATGAAGAATCCAGCAGCGTTGCAGTTCTTGACACACTCAAACCAATGTGCCTGGCAATCTCACTAATAAAAATAAAATACAGCAGAAACTGCTCCTCTCACGTCCTCTCCTGTTGTCAATGCCCTTTGTGGTTTTGAAGGTAGATGTGGGCAAATCAAATCAAATGTTAGTGATGAGCTTTGAKGGCAATATGGTRGTGACCGCTGAGCTGTAGTTAATGAATAGYATTCTCMCATAGGTGTTCCTTTKGTCCAGGTGGGAAAGGGCAGTGTGSAGTGCAATAGAGATTGCGTCATTTGTGGATCTATTTGGGCGGTATGCAAATTGGAGTGGGTATAAAGTTTCTGGGATAATGGTGCTGATGTGAGCCGTGAATGTTGACCTGTTTAAAGRTCTTACTCACATCGGCTACTGAGAGAGTGATCACACAGTCACCCGGAACAGCTGGTGCTCTCATGCATGCTACACTGATAATTGCCTCGAAGCGCACATAGTCATTTAGCTCATCTGGTAGGCTYGTGTCACTGGGCAGCTCACGGCTGTGCTTCCCTTTGTAGTCTGTAATAGTTTGCAAGCCGRTGTAGTAGGATTCAATCTTTGTCCTGTATTGACGCTTTGCCTGWTTGATGGTTCTTCAGAGGGCATAGCGGGATTTCTTATAAGCGTCCGGGTCCCTTTAGCTCTGTGCRGATGTTCCCTGTAATCCATGGCTTCTGGTTGGGGTATGTACATATGGCCACTGTGGGGACGACATCATCGATGCACTTATTGATGAAGCCAATGACTGATGTGGTGTACTCCTCAATGCCATCAGAAGAATTCCAAAACATATTCCAGTCTGTGCTAGCRAAACAGTCMTGTAGCGTAGCATCTGCGTCATCTGACCACTTCTGTATTGAGCGAAATAMTGGTATTTCCTGCTTTAGTTTYTGCTTGTAAGCAGGAATCAGGAGGATAGAGTTATGGTCAGATTTGCCAAATGGAGGGCGAGGGAAAGCTTTGTACACGTCTCTGTGTGTGGAGTAAAGATGGTCTAGAGTTTTTTCCCCCCTGGTTGCACATGTAACATGCTGGTAAAAATATGGTAAAATGGATTTACGTTTCCATGCATTAAAGTCCCCGGCCACTAGGAGTGCCGCCTCTGGAGGAGCATTTTCTTGTTTGCTTATGRCCTTATACAGCTCGTTGAGTGCGGTCTTAGTGCCAGCATCGGTTTGTGGTGGTAAATAGACAGCTATGAAAAATATAGATGAAAAGTCTCTTGGTAAATAGTCTGGTCTATAGCTTATCATGAGATATTCTACCTCAGGCGAGCAAAACCTTGAGACTTCCTTAATATTCGATTTTGTGCACCAGCTGTTATTTACAAATAGACACAGTCTATTTGTCAAATAGTCTTACCGGAGGTAGCTGTTCTATCTTGCAGATGCATGAAAACCCCAGCCAGCTGTATGTTATCCATGTAGCCGTTCAGCCACGACTTGGTGAAACATAAGATATTACAGTTTTTAAATGTCCCTTTGGTAGGTTAGTCTTGATCAGAACTAATCCATTTTATTATGCAATGATTGCACGTTGGCAAATAGGAATGGTTATTGTCTGCTTTATTTTATTGAACCTTTATTTAACTAGGCAAGTCAGTTAAGAACAAATTCTTATTTACATTGATGGCCTACCCCGACCAAACCCTCCCCTAACCCGGACAATTGTGCGCCGCCCTATGGGACTCCCAATCACGGCCGGTTGTGATACAGCCCGGGATCTAACCAGGTTCTGCAGTGACACCTCTAGCACTGAGATGCAGTGCCTTAGACCGCTGCGCCACTCGGGAGCCTCTTCTTCAAGCGAATGATGGGGATTTGGGCCCTGTCCGACTCGTTAAAGAAATCTTCATCCAGTTTGAGGTGAGAAAATCGCTGTCCTGATTTTCAGTCACAAGAGACGGTGGCAGAAACATTATGTACAAAATAAGTTACAAATAATCAGATAAAAACACACACAATAGCACAATTGATTAGTAGCCCATAAAACGGCAGCCATCTCCTCCGGCGCCATTACTTCCAACCATCTAATTGAGACAATCAATATCCTCATTATTTTTTGTCAAAATAAATCTTTATTTTGCCAAGCAATGCTCAGCGGCCTGTCTGAGGAAAGTCATCCTATATGATACCAGTGCCTCGGCAAGCAAACACTTGAGCTGTTAGCCTATGCAGTCCAAACACCGCAAGCAGGGAAGAAAGTGCTAGAAACCTGTAATTAGAACACAGGATTCGGAGGCTATCAGGATAGGAGAACATTTTTGGTCAACAAAAGTGTGATTTTCCTAGCGTCAGCACTAAGGAGAAATGTATTTAATTCACTTACTCTTTCGTAATTCCATTAATCGAKAATGTATCTGGTATCTGGTATCTGCTGGCTTTCTGGGTAGGAAATGTTAGGGAGATGTATGAATGTGGTCAAACATGGTTGAGGGATCTGGTAGACCACAGATATATATTGTCAGACCATTATTCTGGCAGAATGAAGCCAATCATGTGTAGGGCCAGGAGTTTTCCTGAACATGTGACCTGACTTTGAAGAAGTCTTGTTCCCGAGTAGGCTATAACTACATGCCAGAATTTTTTCAWGGCATCACGTGTAGGGCTAGGAGTTCTTCCTGAAYCCCTGACATAGGTTACTAGAGCCTAGAGTTTTCCTGGTGAAGCCACTTGCTCAAGAGAGAACTCCTGGCTCTAATTGAAATAGTTTGGACAAGGAGCTTTACTTGACYATGTGACCTGACTTGGAAAAACATGTGGGCCTAATTCATGTTCTAATAGAAATACATCTATATATCTCCCCTTCAAATACTTCAAACAACTACGTAGGCCTTTGGAGTTCACTTTGGATAGAAACATTATTTATACTGGACTGGATTGGCGGAATATTTATTCCACTTTTCCTGTTTGCTTTTAAATTTGTGCGTCCTCATTTGCACAATGTCAAAGAAAATGCTATTCAGGCAGCGGGGGGGGAATTTAAACATAACCCCAAAATCGCACCAGCATTACTTAGAATTCAGAACATTGCCATTTTAGATTCCTCTTTCTCGCACAAATTATGATTAATATGACATATTTGGGGACTGGTGTGGAAAAATATAAAACTCCCTAGGTTTCTCATCTGAACCAGAATAGAGTGCAAATGCAGACTCTCAAATGAAGGTTCAAATAAAAGGTTTGCATATTTTACATATGTCATGCGAGGTGCATTTTCTTTATACAGAATGTGTCTATGGTTTTTTTGACAATGTAAATTATGGAAATAGTGGAAAATTATGGAAAAATAAAATAACCGTGCAGCATAGCAACTGTTCAAGGATCAGAGGTGAGAATGACTATTACATAATTACTAATACATATGCATATTCAGATTGCAAATTAAGAATTAAAACACTTTGTGTCAATCAATGGTCCCCATATCTATTCTAATCAAGAACATGCTGCAGTTAATACAATGTGTCAAAACAAGAATGAATCATAAATATTAATATGTTTTATGAATTACAGTTGGATAGCTCTATCATACCATTTCCTCACACCTGAGGATCAACTAGTTGTTGCAAGTGGTGCTATAAAATATGTAAATCCCCTCCCAGTCCTAGCCAAACCAAGTTGTGCGTAATACACAACACATGCCCATATCATTCAAGGCTAACGAT